>NC_083696.1:32647500-32842500 GCF_033118175.1 Dama dama
TGGAGAGCTTTTAGTTGAAGAGTAGCCATTTAGTGCCTCTGAAAGAAGTCTCAGTACAGCTTCCCCATGCACCCGGAGTCACTTTAACGATGCAAGGGAGCACATAATGCACTTTACCCTGATGTTTCACTACTTTAGGCACTAACCCATTGTCAGATCCACCATCAATATCTTATTAAATTCATCATTGTGTCCTTGACATTATTTTAATAGCTCTGGCAACTGCATGATAGATATAAATAAATCACGAGCCTGAATTTTCTTTTATGTGACTTCCTGGCTCAATCCACCACTCACTTTCTCTTTAGCCATAAAAATCCTTAGGCAACCAGTCACTTTTTCAGTTGGTAGGAGCACGTGACAGGAACTTTACATAGCTGCTTTCTGAAGCATTTGCTTTAACATTGCAGATTTATCTATGGAGCCAAACCCTTGAACATCAAAGACAAGGGTTTTGTCTTTGATTGTTTGATTGGCCCTGGTCTACTGAGAACTTGGCCTCAACCCTCTCCAGTTTCAGGTACCTGGGAAACACGTGTCCTCGTGATTCATGTACATAGGTGAAACATGCTTTGAAATGCTTTCTTCAATCCTTGCTAGATGAGAGCAGTGTTACTATTTCAAGCTTAACCAGCAGTCTGGATTTCTCTATTTCACAAGCTTGAATAAATCGAACATCTTATTTTGAAAGTTCTCTGCCCTTTTCTTCCTTTTTTCTTTCTTAGCAACATATGAGCTTTTACACCATTTACTGATGCAAATTGCAGATATTTTTTTAGAACTGTGCTGTGGCTAGCTTCTTTAGGCTAAAAATATTCCAGCTTAACTGTGTTAGAGATGATGATTTATGAATTTTATGGGAAACCAGGGTAAGATCACTATTAGATAATATTATCGCCCAGATAACACAGGTCCCCAGAACGTGTTTCTAGAAGAATTATTATGCCTGAGAACCAGATAAACTGAAACAGAAGATAAAGTAACACTGTTTTTAGCTCACCCCCATCTTCACAAAAAAGTTGAGTGAAATGGATTGGGTCACAAGAAAGCAACTTTTCCTTCCACAAGTCATACCCGAGATGCTCAAGCTTGAGTATGTGTCAGAATCACCTGGAAGCCTGGTTAACATGCAAGTCACTTGGCCCTATCCCTGATGTAGTAAGTCTAGGCTGGGGCTTGAGAGTTCGCATTTCTCACTTTGAGATCTCCTGAGTTAGGCCTTCATCACCTCAAGATAAAGCAAAACATGAAGTTCAACCAGCCTATAGCCCTCCAAGGCCACGCCCATGTTTTTGATCTTAACCCCATGATGTCAGGAAAATTCCTTCAGTTCCTGGCACTGAGCTGTCCCCAGCCCAGTACCCTGGGCATTGGGTTCTGTTTCAGTAACTCCAGGCCTGCCTGATGGATGAGAGAAACTCAATCCTGGGCCCCCTGGGTGAAAGAAGGGAAAGAAGACAGTGCCACTCCATCATCCGCTGGCTCTGCCCAACATTGGAAAGCTCTGCCCTTCACACGTGGCCCATTCATTTGTATGATGGGAGTTGACCAGTCAGCTCGGTTCCCTCCCTGCACGCCCAGCATCAAGGAGGCGGTGGAGAGAGGGGCTCACACTGGTTTTAGAAAAGGAAATTGTATCCTCGTTTCTTCCCCCACTGCCAATTTCTTCAGATAAACCACAGTCAGTGGCTTCTCATGTGTATCTCTTGCCCACTGGTACCAAGGCATCTTCTTTGCATGTGTGCCTTTATCTCAACAGCAGAAGTGCACAATTATGTTTGAAAGCAGACTTCAATTTTAAATGTGTTTGCAGAAAATATCCTTGAAAGTAATCCTATAATGAGTATTTTTGTAAATTATGTCTTTTCTCCTCAAATCATCTATTTTATATATTCCTATCATGGATACAGTCTGCAGTGAGTGAGACATGTAAATTTGCACTTATCTGCCCGTTGCTTATTTTGCTGTTAACGTTTTATTGTAGACAATTTCAAATACACTTTTATTTTTTTCAATTTTTTAAAAGAACAATCTTTATTTTTAAAAATTTTTATTTATTTGTTTATTTTTGGCTGTGCTGGGTCTTCATCGCTGCACAGGCTTTTCTCTAGTTGTGATGCGCAGATTTTTCATTGCGGTGCTTGTCTTGCTGTGAGGCATAGCTCTAGGGCATGCAAGCGTCAATATTCCTGGCACATGGGCTCAGTAGTTGTGGCCTCTAGAGCATAGGTTCAATAGTTGGGGTGCACTGGCTTAGTTGCTCCCTGGCATGTGGGATATTTCTGGATTCAGGGATCGAACTGTGTGTCCTATATTGGTGGGCAGGTTCCTTACCACTGAAGTACCTGGGAAGCCCTCTTTGTTTTTCAAAAAAATATCTTCCCCAACTTTTCTGCTGTTTCAACTTTATCTGGTATGGAGAGAAAACGCAAGACTCTCTTAGGAATTTGGGTTAAGGATAGTAGAATTCCCATCACATAGTATTTTCTTATGACCCTTCAGTGTTAGGAAAAACTATGCTTTACTTGAGGAAGTGATGTCTTTTTTGGATAGATAATGTGAATCTTGCTCTGATTGTGCTTCTCTCTACTTTAACTTGAGGTCTTTTAGAGACAATTTGCAATAGCTTTTAGCTTGTGTATAGAAGCTTTGGGCACTCATTTCTGAATGCTATAGTGGTCTTTAATTTCTTCCCCTTGTCTCTTAAAAATTCTATTTTATTCAAAACATTTCTGTTAACACTCCCTGATCAACTTTGAAAAAGGAGATGGGGTAAAACAAATGCATTTTTCCGACAAAGGGATTATCTTTCTGCCCTTACAATAATAGCCCATCATGGAATCTATGTGCTAGACAAGAAAAGCATTTGATCTCATCAAAAGAAATCCATGCCCAGCAGCAACCTGACAGATACATCGCGGGAACATCAGTGGTCATCACGAGAATGCGTACTTATGGCCAGTCTAGAAGCCTTTTTGCATCCATTAGTCTCACGTGAGCTCATTGACTTTAGCGAGCTCCAGTGAATGAAAGCCCTTTCAAGTCGGGTTCCTTCCGACCTCCAATAGGTTGTGATTCCATCAATTTCTACTATTTGGGGTTACAGAAATATTATATATTAAGGTTAAAAAACCTGGACAAGATGATTTATAATATATAACGAAGTCCTACAAATCTTTACAAAAGAGGCAACTCGTTAGGAAAACGGAATTGGATCAAAAGAGTATTTCACAGAACTAAAAATGACCACACATGTATGAAATAAGTCTGGGCAATCTCATTCCTAACAGAGAACAAGCAAATTACATAACCAACAAAACAGTGGCCTTGGCCGACTAGATCGGCAATATTTTAGGAAAAGTAGGAGAGTATGGGAAATGAATACTCTTAATCACTGTTGATGGCATTATTGTCCTAACCTGAAGGTAAATTGCAAAGAATTACCCCAAACTTAAATGCGGAGACTGTAGCAGGAATTCTTTTAGGGAATTATCCTACAAATAGTGGCACATGTATAGAGGCATGCATATGCATGCCATGGTCAAATCCATTGTAATATTGAAAAAAAGGGATAATTAAATGATCCATCAATAGGTGAATGATAAAATAATCATTATATGGCTGTATCCATATGATGGCACCCTATGCAGCAGTTTAATGAGCATGATAGCTCTCTGTGGGCCAGTATGGAAACACTCTTCAAAACATACGGTTCAAAGGATGAAAGCAAGATGCAGAACAATGTGAAAAGAATATGAGTCCACATATGTAGCAAACAAACTACTGCAGACAATATGCTTTTGTGTGTCTTTAAGAAGGCAAACACACAGAGAAAGGACTTTTAAAAAGTAGCTAGTCCTGGTTAGGGGAGTGGGCTGGAGGTGGCGATGGGGAGAAGGAGTGAAGAAGGGCTTTTAATTTTTTATCGTACGTAGTTCTGCAAGGTTTGAACTTTTACTTTCTCATGTTTGCATCCCTGCATGGTGCAATTACCCCCCTTAAAGAGCCTTTAAAATAATGATAAAAATTAAGATAAAAGGGCTAAATAGATATTCAAATATAATCTGGGTAATGGAATTACAGATAGTTTTTAGTTTTTTTGAGTGGATGTTTCCAAATTTTTACAGTGAATATATACTGTTTTGTAAGCAGACCAAGAAAAAAAAAAAAAAAGCAGCAGCAGCAACAACAAACTTCCTCACTTTCATACATTTTACTCTGCCTGTTCTAAGCACATAGGAAAGGGATAGGACCGAACAATATATTTTAATCACAATAATTTTCTTTCCCATTCTTTCAGCTACTCTCATCATTAGTGAAGTGAAGTCGCTTAGTCGTGTCCAACTCTTTGTGACCCCATGGACTGTAGCCTACCAGGATCCTCAGTCCACGGGATTTTCCAGGCAAGAATACTGGAGCGGGTTGCCATTTCCTTCTCCAGGGGATCTTCCCGACCCAGGGATCGAACCTGGGTCTCCCACATTGTAGGCAGATGCTTTACCGTCTGAGCTACCAGGGAAGCCCAACTCTCATCATTAGAGAGCATCTTCTGTTGCCTCCTTTCCTGCACTTTGACACTTTCTGATGGAGCTTCTTGGGTTAGATTCACTGTGTCTACTCTCAAACACGAGGAGTAAGTTCAGCCCTTGTTGGTAAGTCGCTAAGTCATGTCCAACTCTTTGAGACCCCGAAGACCGCAGCATGCCAAGCTTGCCTGTCCTCCACTATCTCCTGGAGTTTGCTCAAATTCATGTCCACATTTCAGTGCCGGTAGTGTCTTATTCCCAGAAAAGCCATCAACTCCCACTTCCTCCAGGGGAAGGATGCTGAACTTTTTTTTTTTTTTTTTCTAATTTGTCCTTTTTGTTAGTACAGCATTATGCAGCCCAGAGTCCCCATCTTGTGTGGATTTACCTAGACACCTGGACATTTCCTTTTTTGAAGTAAACATGTTTTCTTCCAGATGTGCCGTCATGGACAACTCCCATCTCCATTTGGTCTAGAGCTTTCACAAGCTGAACTCTTGCCAATCTCCCTTGGATCAGCTCAGAGTCATGCTTTCTCCTGAAGAGGCCATGTGGAATACTTGTGGATGATTTCCCATGGCCCATTCACCTTTCAGCATAAGCACATCAAGGTATCCATGTGTGGCACATGTTTTTGAGAGGTAAAGAGAATTTCATGGAAATGGATCCTTGAATGGGCTTCCCTTTCCCCTACTACCTTGCTTTTCCCCACAGTAGTATCTCTTATGTATACAAATTATCTCCTTAAGGCAGACTTCTCAATCTATAAGATATATGTAAATAGCCTAGGGATTTGGTTAAAATGAAGATGCAGATTCTAATTTATTAAGTCTAGGGTGGGGCCCAAGACCTTGCATTTCCAGCAGTTTCCCAGCGGATGGTGATTGGGCTGATCCCTAGGGCGCATTTAGAGTGGTAAGGTTCTCAGGGACAGGAGTGGGAATTAGTCTCATCAAAGCCATGTAAGGGTATGAATCAAAGGTATGATTGAACTTCTGGATACAGGTTTCATTTAGATATATCATCTTAAGTATAAACCAAAAGAACCCCAGTTTTGTAGAAAGACCTGGCTGTGAATCCCATAATACCAGAATCCCAGGAATGGAAAAGCAGCTCAGAACGGGTGTACTGAACTCTCAAAGACAAAACATTTATCCCTTTTCTTTTTTGATATATTTAGAATTTATTTCAGGTTGTCATATGGGTACAGAGTAATTAAAATACAGTGTGGTTATTTGAGCATTTCTTTATACTGAATATTTGTTTAAAATTTTTTACACTGAACACTATTTATACTGGTTTTGAATATATTATTTTGAGGTTTTCTTAGCAGTTTCTCTGTGTGTTACAATATATGCTTGCAGTTTATAGGTATTTAATGACTTCAAGTGAAATGAAACCTTGTTTCCATTTATTTCTCTTTACTCTCTCAATTTCTCCCTTTCTCTTTCTGCTACAAGATATAAATAAAAAAAAATTTGCTATTGATGGCCTTTAGTACACTCACAATATTTTGCAACCATAACCACTGTCTAATTATAACACTGTGCATTCTAATCACCTTCGAAAGAAACCATATACCCATAAGTAGTTACTATGCTTCCTCTCCCTAGTCCCAGGCAACCACTAAACTACTTTCTGTTTCTATGGATTTGCTTGTTCTAGATATTTTATATAAATGCAATCAGGACACATGGCCTTTATGTCTGACTCCTTTCACTTATCTTAATGTTATCAAAGTTTATTCATGTAGTAAGATATATCAACATGTCATTCATTTTCATGACTATATCATATTCCATGTTAACTGGTATGTGAATGGGAAACTTCTATCATAAAGTCATTATACATTTGGATTCATTCAGGACTGGGACTAGGGTGACATAAATGAACAAAGTGAAATAATTATCTAGAAACCTTCATTTTACAAGAAGCTAAAAGAAACTTAATGCTCATGGTAAATAATAAGATAATATTTTGAAAAATCAAAATTAATGCAAAAAGTACATGATAAAATATCAGTTTTAAATAAAGGCAGGGTCAGTATTACTGCTATCACCTTCTTGACTTTGACAGCAATGTGGCTTGGCACATCACTGTTACTGGCGATGAATTTTATAAGTTGATATTTGTTAGTTATGCCTTTTCATACTGATTTTTATAAAATATTATACTGGGAAATTATTTTGTTTTGATTCCTGAGTTTTTGGTGTCACCTTAAATTGGGCACCAGAAGAGAGTGTCTCAATCACTTCACCTTAATCCTGGCCCCTGGAGAAAAGAATGGCAACCTACTCCAGTATTCTTTCCTGGAGAATCCCATGGACAGAGGAGCCTGGCAGGCTACAGTCCATGGTGTTGCAAAGAGTTGGACGCAACTGAGTGACTACCTTACTACTATTGTCCTTTTATTTATGCAAACTAGTGTGCCCTCATATATGCTAATAAAACACGATAAAATGCTAGCAGAATGGAATGAAGAACAAGATGACTTCCAAAGTTAAGTTAAAATGAGTTAAAAATTTAGTGAAAGGCTTGAAATATAAAGTCTTGACAATCTTCAAGAAGATAAATCCAAAGCCAATGACATAAAAATATGAGATAAAAAAAATTCAGTCAGTTCAGTTCAGTCACTCAGTCATGTCTGACTCTTTGTGACTCCACGGACTGCAGTATGCCAGGCTTCCTTGTCCATCACCAACTCCCAAAGCTTGCTCAAACTAGTGTCCATTGAGTTGATGATGCCATCCAACCATCTCATCCTCTGTCGTTCCCTTCTCCTCCTGCCTTCAATCTTTCCCAGCATCAGGGTCTTTTCCAATAAGTCAGTTCTTTGCAAGAATCTAACCAGAAAAAAAAAAAAAAACTACCTTCAGACTATTAGGAATTATAAAAGTTAAACACACACATACACACACACATCCCCTACACATACACAGAGAGGAGATATCTACTAACTAAATTTTACCAGAAAAATTCTGTGATCTAAAAGACACATGTCTCCAAAGAGTGATAGAAGAATCAACTCAGGAGCACCATTACAAAATTTCAGAACACCAAGGATAACGGCATAAAGAGAAAGAAAAAAAGAAAAACAAATTGCAGACAAAGGAATGAGTATCAGAATGACATCAGGTTCTTGAAAGAACACTTTAAGCACTGTGTGGGCAGATACTCTGCTGCCTGGCCTGCCTCACTGTGAATGACTGCATTATGTCTGAAAATAAAAATACAGTGATGGTAAGTGACATTTGTAAGTGATGTTACAGAGATAAATCTCAACAAAGTGGTCCCCAAGTACAATACAATCAAGAGTCTGAAAAACCCAGAGCAGGTGGAAGTGAGCCACCATCCTTAGAATGGTGTGCCCTCTTGTACATTTGGCACGTTTGAATCACACCACGATATAAGCTCCACAGGACGTGGGACCTGCTTTACCTGTTCACTGAAGTATTGGCAGCATCTAAAGTATGGTGTGACATAAACAAGTGCTCTGTAAAAACTTACTGGGCAGATAAATAAATGGATCTGTGAGGTTCACTGATCGTCTTTTGAGGAAGGCGGATACCATGTAAAAATGTGTCTAGACAAGGTAGGAATAAGAACATCCTGGTGCAGCATGAATCAGAACTGGAGGGAGCCCAGAGGCCTCCCATCTTTGCAGGTCTGTATTGGGAGCTTGGATGTTCCCCTCTGGCCTACTTCATGCTACATTCTTAGTTTTAATTAATAATGGAGACTTTAATGAAACATTTGGAAGCACAGAGAGGCTTAATAACAACACACTATTAGAAGTCTTCATTTCTAACACTTGCCCCCTTATTACTTTGAGGTATACTGTTTTGTTTTCCAACAGTTTAAAATACATGTTTCCTAGAGAAGTCAGCACGTCTATTTTCAGAGTTTGAAGAAAACATATCTTTGGCATTTATATAGTTTATGTCTCATTTGTCGGTTTATTATTTTTGTTCTGGTATTTATTTTTTCTCCTTATTTCTAATCCCTCCAATGAATTTAATCCTATCCTTCACATGTGTATGCTCAAGATAATATTCTGAACCTTGGCAGATCTCAACTAAATACTTTCTAATTAACTCATTGCCATTTCCATCCCTGGTTTCATTTGGACCAAAAAGAAAAAAAGTTGTCCTGTCTCTAGCAGATGCCTTCAGACGGCTGACAGTGCGCTGTTGTGAAAGACTTCGACAGACTTGCCAAGCAGACTGAGGGCTCCTTCCTTTAACCTTAAAGAAATGTCCCAACCGCTCCCAGAAATATATATGCCTCCTGCCCAGGAATAGGGAGCAGAGCCAAGTCATGTCATGTTTCTGCTTAAATTCTTGTTAATCTGATTTTCAATTATTTTTAAAAGTTTTCCTTTGGTAAATGCACCAAATAAGTGCATGTGATTCACTTCAGGGACCACGGCAGTTCTGCATTAGAAACAGGCCAATCCTGTGAGTGATTAGAAAATTTCCTAGAGGACCATTCTGTGCAAATTGGACTTAACACAAGATCCAACTTCAAAGGACAAAACTGATGGTTAAGTGGAGAAAAATTATTCCCTTATGATTAAAAGGAAAATGGTATATTTTGTGCAGACTGGAAGCATCTTTCTGATGCAAAAGCTTTCCTCTCTCTCATTCTGTGCCTTCTGTGAGGAAGCAGCGTAAGAGAGAGAGAAACTAATTACACTCTAAGAATTTCCCCTCTCTGGGAAAGCTCGGGACTAGTGCTACTTCAAGTGAGGTCGAGGACCTGGCTGCCACTCCTCACACTGCTGGTTGCCATTAACAAGACAAAGAACTTGCAAGGGAATGTAAATCTGTTACATCATTAAGCAGACTTTTGAGTCCCAGAAATTCACAAGGAGACTCTCTCTCTTTTTTTTTTTATGATCAATTTTATTTTATTTATTTTTTTTCAACTTTTTTTTTTTTTTTATTAGTTGGAGGCTAATTACTTCACAACATTTCAGTGGGTTTTGTCATACATTGATATGAATCAGCCGTGGATTTACACGTATTCCCCATCCCGATCCCCTCTCCCACCTCCCTCTCCACCCGATTCCTCTGGGTCTTCCCAGTGCACCAGGCCGGAGCACTTGTCTCATGCATCCCACCTGGGCTGGTGATCTGGTTCACCATAGATAGTATACATGCTGTTCTTTTGAAATATCCCACCCTCACATTCTCCCACAGAGTTCAAAAGTCTGTTCTGTATTTCTGTGTCTCTTTTTCTGTTTTGCATATAGGGTTATCGTTACCATCTTTCTAAATTCCATATATATGTGTTAGTATGCTGTAATGTTCTTTATCTTTCTGGCTTACTTCACTCTGTATAAGGGGCTCCAGCTTCATCCATCTCATTAAGACTGGTTCAAATGAATTCTTTTTAACGGCTGAGTAATATTCCATGGTGTATATGTACCACAGCTTCCTTATCCATTCATCTGCTGATGGGCATCTAGGTTGACAGAAATATAGATCAATGGAACAGAATAGAAAGCCCAGAGATAAATCCACGAACTTATGGACACCTTTTCTTTGACAAAGGAGGCAAGGATATACAATGGAAAAAAGACAACCTCTTTAACAAGTGGTGCTGGGAAAACTGGTCAACCACTTGTAAAAGAATGAAACTAGAACACTTTCTAACACCATACACAAAAATAAACTCAAAATGGATTAAAGATCTAAATGTCAGACCAGAAACTATAAAACTCCTAGAGGAGAACATAGGCAAAACACTCTCCGACATAAATCACAGCAAGATCCTCTATGACCCACCTCCCAGAATATTGGAAATAAAAGCAAAACTAAACAAATGGGACCTAATGAAACTTAAAAGCTTTTGCACTACAAAGGAAACTATAAGTAAGGTGAAAAGACAGCCCTCAGATTGGGAGAAAATAATAGCAAATGAAGCAACAGACAAAGGATTAATCTCAAAAATATACAAGCAACTCCTGCAGCTCAATTCCACAAAAATAAATGACCCAATAAAAAAATGGGCCAAAGAACTAAACAGACATTTCTCCAAAGAAGACATACAGATGGCTAACAAGCACATGAAAAGATGCTCAACATCACTCATTATTAGAGAAATGCAAATCAAAACCACAATGAGGTACCATTACACGCCAGTCAGGATGGCTGCTATCCAAAAGTCTACAAGCAATAAATGCTGGAGAGGGTGTGGAGAAAAGGGAACCCTCTTACACTGTTGGTGGGAATGCAAACTAGTACAGCCGCTATGGAAAACAGTGTGGAGATTTCTTAAAAAACTGGAAATAGAACTGCCATATGACCCAGCAATCCCACTTCTGGGCATACACACTGAGGAAACCAGATCTGAAAGAGACACGTGCACCCCAATGTTCATCGCAGCACTGTTTATGATAGCCAGGACATGGAAGCAACCTAGATGCCCATCAGCAGAAGGAGACTTTCTTGATGAAGGAAGCAGGCCTTGATTCACATTCTGAGGTAAGCCTCTTGTCTCCACTGAACTGGTACTTTGGGTAGCACTCTGGTAATCCATGGGGTTTCCCAGACGTCACTAGTGGTAAAGAACCCACCTGCCAATGCAGAAGACAAGAGATGAAGGTTCGATCCCTGGTTGGGAAGATCTCCTGGAGGAGGAAATGGCACCCCACTCCAGCATTGTTGCCTGGAAAACTCCTGGATAGAGGGGCCTGGCAGACGACAATCCATGGGATCGCAAAAAAGTCAGACATGACTGAATGACTGCATGTGTGAACATGGCAGTCCATGGTGGAAGGAAAACTCCTGAACTTATTCTGGAGAAGCCACTGATTTAGTTCTGGTTGCAACTGACAGCAACACACTGAAGCCAGCCCAAGAAAAGACATTATTTTAAGGACGCAAACATGGAAACTCGTGGAAATCCAAAAGCTGAGATCATGGATCAGAAACTTCCAGAAGCTAGAAAGCCTGCTCCAGAAGCAAAGTGCTTTAACAGGAGTGGCAGCAAAATCTTGTGACCTACATATGTATGCGGTTCAGTTAACAGATTTTGGAAACAGTTCACTCCTCTGCTTTTACTTACAGTTTCTGCTTTCTCCTGACTGTGTGTATCAGTATCCAGCACTTCATAAACTGAATCTAATTCAACTTGAGGTCACTTTTCTGTCAATGAATTTCATTAAAGGTAAAAGAAACTTGGAGTTCTTAAACCTCTGCATGGGGATTCTAGATAATACAAGGGCTCTAGCAATATATTTGAAAAATACTTTACTTTCCATTGGCAATGATATAAAAAAGATTTTGATGAAGGCGTAGATCACAGTGCCAGTTACCATAGACAAGAAAAGGGTGAATAAGAAGCAGAGCTTAAAATAAGCCGTTTAAAACAGACCAAAATCAGTTGTCTGAGCAACAGATCTATCTTGCAGATGTGCTTTATTTGACCTACATATTGCTTTCATGCACCTTCACATTCATATATACTTATATGTATATTTTAACATTTACCCTTGTGTATTAACCCCTATTGTGCTGAGTTAACTCATATGTACTAGGTTACTCTGTGGCTGCTGCAAAAATTGCCACAAGCTTGCTTCTTACAGTTCTGGGGGGCCGGAAGTCCAAAATCAGTTTTACTGGGCTGAAATCAAGATGTCTGCAGGAGATATATTCCTTGAACATTTCAGCTACTGGTAGCTGCCAGCATTCCTTGACTTGAGGCTGCATCATCCAATCTCAGTGGTCACATTGCCTTCTCCTCTTCTACCTCTCCTCCCTTTTGTAAAGACATGCATGGTGGGCATTCAAGGCCCACCCACATAATTCAGGATCATCTCCCAAGATCCTTAACTTAATCACATTTGCAAAGACCCCTTTCCCAGAGATATCTTGGGGTGTTGCATTCAGCCTACCATATACTATGAGATTATTTTTTGACTATTTCTGATCTATGAAAGTAACTATCATATGATAAAAATGAATGGTTGCCAGAAAATAAATCAGGTTCAATGTAAAATACAGATCTCTGTCTTTTCTTAAAAAATGGGAAGACTTGGATAAACTGGGGCCAAATCCTCAGTAGGAACACAGGTGGTTGTCAGCAGCATCTGACCCTGTGTAGAATTCACCTGTCATCTCCAGCTCACTATTGCACCCATTTATGGTACTTACTTGGACCCTGAATTGATTTGAGTTTGTAACCTCTGACAGAGTTGCAACATTCGCAAAGGCACACCTCTACTACAAAGCACCAAGGATACTCTCATGGATAAGGTCTGCGTGAGCTGGTTCTAAAGGTTAGCCAGGCAAAGTTCAGGGTGGGGAATAGGTAAGCTCATTCTAAATATGTAAGCAGAGCAAGGAAACTGGAAAAGAATTAGCTTCTAAGCCACTGTATGGCACGCCGATATTTCTTCCTACAGCCTTGAAGGCAAGATTGCTCTTACATGATGGTTGAACCCACCTGGAATGAAGGGATCCTAAGAAAGCCTCAGTAACTTCATTGTGGTCGTCACTCCATTAATCCCATGTTAAAATCAACTGATGGGGGCAGCTGGCCTATTCTACAAGGTCCTGGAAGGCACAGTACATTTGTCCCTATGGCAACTTGCAGACACAAATCATAATGCAGACACAAAATGAGATACAATGATACTCCTTGATGATAAACAAGAAATACATAGCTTTCATTACTTTTATCATGGTTCCAGAAGTGCTTTGTGTTTATATGGGGAAAGCCGAAGAGTGAATCATGCAGAGACAAGCCCCTGGGTTGGGAGCATACTGGTGTGTTCCACGCGCAGTGAGGAGGCCAGTGTGTCTGCAGTGAAGGGGTGGATTGAGGAAGTAATAGCAAATGAGGTGAAAGAGAGGATCTTGTAGGCTGTGAAGGGATTTGATATTTATTGTGATAAGATTGGATAATATGGGAGGATTTTGAGCAGGGGAGTATTATGACCTGATTTGTCTTTAACAGGCTAACTGTAGCTGCTATCTAATCTGGGATTAGATTATAGCTGATTCAGAGTGCTAGAGGAGAGATGAGATAAAGAGTCACACAAGAGAAGAGCGTCTGCCCTAGTGGTAGGAGAAATATTTTTGAAGGGAGAGTAAGAAAAATGTCACAAAGCTCTTATACTAATTAGAACCAGGAACATCAATATATGATTATGTCCCAATTTAAGACAAAGCAGTAAGGTTTCAGGGAAGGACTATGGCATAGAACTCCACTAAAACTCTATACCATTCTTAAAATATAGTAAAATGAGCAAAACATACTTATTAAAAAATGGGAAAATAGAAGAATAGCACTGGAATTGCATAGCTCCCATGCAGGGGCCTCATCATTTACAGGGTCTTTACTGCGATGCTCTATGTAACACTAGTTTTCACTCCCTCCAAAATAAATAAAAGGTACAGTGCCATTTACATTAGTAAATTTGACTGAAAATTCTGTGGGAAAACAGGAAAGAGTATTTATATCACATATCACATGCAAAGGTCCTAAGAGAAATTTCATGACATTTTGTTCATTGATTAATTCTCCAAATCCAGGCCTCTCTGTACTCATTCTCTGTACTTCCACCAACTTTGTACAAGGCCTCTTTACTGTCCAAAGGAGTTAAGCTCTGGTTCTCAGCTTAGATCCTCTTAACAAAACAAAACCAAAAGTAGTTGGCTCTCCCCTCACTCTTCAGATGTAGCAACAATCTATTTTACTGTTATTCAAGCATGGCTCCAAGTTCTAGTCCCCTATTCCAGGTAGTTTATTAAAATATTAACCCAACAAATACAGGCCTTTTCTAGGATTAGGGATGTTGCTGACAGAAAATACAATTTTTTCTACACATAGTGATAAAGAAAGTCTGCAATTTTTGTATCAAAATTATAGAATATCAAACACTTTGTAAAATTTCTTCCAGGAATAGAGAGATAGTAAAGTCCATAAAATGGCACACAGCCAATGGTGTCCTGCAGCCAGTTCATAGTGGTTCATGAAAGCCATTATTGTATGCCCTTCCCTACTTCCAAATTCAGGGGCACCATGCTGCAGCTGAAATCAGCCATGAGGCTGCTGTTTACACCACAAGAATTATAATGTTGAAATCAAACCTTTTTTTTCCCCCTATAAAATTGATTTGCCACATATCACTTATTGGAAGAGACAGCAGAAAAAAAGCTTATAAAAACTTCACTTTCATTCTCCGACTTGAAACAAGGAAGATTGAGAAGTCTAAATGAGAAGTCCACATAAAAACAGATTAGAAACAAAATATGAAAAAGTTGTATGTTGATCTATTTAAATGTACAACTAGAATCAAATGACTTGGGGCTTTCAGTTCTTCTAAAATACACTAGCCCATTCCTCCTTTGTCCTCTCCCTCTCCCCTATAGTTAAAAGACCCTAGGTGTACTGCAACACAGGATACAAAGTTTCTGAAAGTAGAGAGAAGGCAGTGGACTGCCTAAAATCCTTGGGCTATAAGGAACAATAAGATAGTGAGTTCCCTGGGTTTCCTTGTTCCCCACCACCCTGCCACCAGCCCATGTATCCTTGATAAGACATTGCAGAAGCTTCCAACTCAGCATTGCTAAACAACATAGGCAAGGCATGTTCCTCCTAGCCAAAGAACTCAGGAAAGAACAGCTAACAACAGAAAATCTTTTTGACAGGGCTTTAACCTGACACAAATGGAAAAGCTGAACTCCTTGCTGAGGTTTCACTGGGGTTGTATAGTAGGTTTATCTTGAAAAGCTCTAAACCCTCACAGAAGCAGGTGGCATCTCTGATTCCCTTTGCCAAGTGGTGTCTGCAGAGCTGAGCATACAGCTAATCTTTCATCTCCCATCTGGCAGAAGGAGGTAGTGAAAATTTGGTTCGCATATTGTGTGATGTTGGATGTACTAAGTGGGCAGTTGATCTTTAATCCCTTGCTTGTCAAAGCAGGTAGTGGTCCAAATCACTTGGTCATGGTTGAGTTGATGGAATCCAGTGGGGACCTGAGCCTCCACCCCCACACAACAGAATGGGTTGTGATGAGGCAGTAGTAGGCAAAGCTAATCCCCATTCAGTTTTACCACCTTTCCTTCAGTGCCATCAGAGTCCACCTCTACCTAGAATCAGCAGGGCTGAAGGAGCTTGGCAAATGCAGGACTAATTGGCACTCTGCTTGCCCCCTCCTCTCCTCTGGTTCCATGGGAATCTAGGGCTTTACTTCTCTTTTCAGTAACAGAGTGCTGTGAGTTGGCCCTCTGCTTCTTCCCTCTCTGATGTCAGTGAAGCCCAGTGAGGAGCTGATCTTGTACCTTCACTTGAAGAAAATGAAGCAATTTAATGTGGTGTCCACTTTCCCTGGGAAGTTACTGGGGCAGCTGAACTTTCATCCAACATGTTTCACTGAGGCAATGTGAATCAGGGCCTCTATTTGCTGGGGTGTTGTCAGCACTGCCTTGCAAGAGGTTGAACATCCCATCCAGCCCTTATGCTATATTTTAACCTATTAAATAGGATATACGGTTTCAATCCTAAAGGAAATCAATCCTGAATGTTCATTGGAAGGATTGATGCTGAAGCTGAAGCTTCAGTGCTTTGGTCACCTGATGCAAAAAGCCAACTCATTGGAAAAGACCCTGATGTTGGGAAATATTGAAGGCAATAGGAGAAGGGGGTGGTAGAACATGAGATGGTTAAATAGCATCACTGACTCAGTGGATATTAATTTGAGCAAACTCCGAGAGATAGCGAAGGACAGGGAAGCCTGCCATGCTGCAGTCTGTGGGGTCGCAAAAGTTGGACTTGACTTACTGACTAATAACAACAAAGCTTCAAAATACAGTATTTAAAATGTCCAGGATATAATAAAAAAATCACTAGTCAGTCTAAGAACCTGGAGAATCACAACATAAATGAGAAAAAACTGATGACAAAAGTGAGACAAATCCAATGTTGGAGCTACCTGAAAATGCTTCAAAACAATTATAAATTACCTTGGATTAATAAAAATAGAAAACTTCATCAGATAAATATAAATTATATAAAAAACCCAATGGAAGTTATAGAGCTGAAGCATGTAACAACTGAAAAAAACCCACTGGATGAATTCATTATAGAGTCTACAGAAGATAGAATTAGTGAACTTGAGGACAGATCAATAGAATTTACTCAATCTGAACATAAAGAGAACATGAATTAATATAAAGGACAAAATCTCAGGTACCTGTGGGACAAATGAACTAATAAAAAAAAGAGCTAATATTTACATCATTGGAGCTCCAGAAGAAAAAGAAAAAGAAAGATACTGGGAAATATGACTAGAAAAATCCTGAACTGTTGATACCTAAATGTTTATTACAATCAGTGTGTTGAAGAAACTAGAAGGAAATGGAAGTTCACCAGAGACTTCAGTTCAGTTCAGTTCAGTCGCTCAGTTGTATCCAACTCTTTGCGACCCCATGAATTGCAGCACGCCAGGCCCCCCTGTCCATCACCAGCTCCTGGAGTTTACTCAAACACATGTCCATCGATTCGGTGATGCCATCCAGCCGTCTCATTTCTCTGTCGTCCCCTTCTCCTCCTGCCCCCAATCCCTCCCAGCATCAGGGTCTTTTCCAATGAGTCAACTCTTCGCATAAGGTAGCCAAAGTATTGGCATTTCAGCTTCAGCATCAGTCCTTCCAATGAACACACAGGACTGATCTCCTTTAGGATGGACTGGTTGGATCTCCTTGCAGTCCAAGGGACTCTCAAGAGTCTTCTCCAACACCACAATTCAAAAGCATCAATTCTTCGGTGCTCAGTTTTCTTCACAGTCCAACTCTCACATCCATACATGACCACTGGAAAAACCATAGCCTTGACTAGATGGACCTTTGTTGGCAAAGTAATGTCTCTGCTTTTTAATATGCTATCTAGGTTGGTCATAACTTTCCTTCCAAGGAGTAAGCGTCTTTTAATTTCATGGCTGCAATCACCATCTGCAGTGATTTCAGAGCCCAAAAAAATAAAGTCTGACACTGTTTCCACTGTTTCCCCACCAGCGACTTAGTATCCTTAAAAAAGAAGCAAATAAAAGCTATAGAAATGAAAAATGCAACATCTGGTATTAAGAACTCAATATATATATTTAAGAGCAGATTAAATGCAGGCATGTAGACAGACACATTGAATGATATGCCAATCAAATACCAATCAAAAGTACAGAGAGAGATAGAAAACGTGAGAACTATAGGGTAAAAATGTAAGAGCTATTTGGAAAACAGTGGGGTTTCCCACGTGGTGCTAGTGGTAAAGAACCCACCTGCCAATGCAGGTGACTGAAGAGAAGCAGATTTGATCCCTGGTTCTGGAAGACCCCTTGGAGGAGGAAATGGCAACCTACTCCAGTATTTTCATCTGGGAAATCCATGGACAAAGTCTGGCAGGCTTCAGTCCATGGGGCTGTAGAGTCGGACACTACTGAGTGACTGAGCATGCAGCATGGGGGCAAATGCTATTTGGAGCTATTAAGAGTTATTTGGAAAACAATAGAAATAGACTAACATATATGACTTCAAGTTTCAAAAGCAGCCCATATGAGAGGAAATTATCACCTTCAGAGGAGGAACAAAGCAACAATTAGGTCATCATTAACTTCTCTGTAGAGACAGTAGAAGCCAGGAGACAGTAGAATGACACCTTTAAAATGTTGAAAGACTGAAACTGCCAACTAGAATTCTTTATACAGTGAAAATATCCTTCAAAAACAAAGGCAAAATTAAGATGTTTGCAGAGAAACCAAAGCTAAGTGTTTGTTGTTAGCTGACATGACTGCATGATATACTAAAGGGAGCTTTTTAGAAAAGGCAAAATGAAGGAAACTTTGAAATGAAGGAAGAACAGAAAAGACAAGTTAAAATGAACATTGACTAAATAATGCAGTAGTAGTAATGTCTCACTGTGTTTAAAACGCATTTAGACTCAAATGCAGGATAACTATACATTAAAAGTGGTAGGAGGCAAATGTACCTAAAGCATTATCAGAGAGGCAGTAAAGGTAATAATCTGCATTATTAACCTCTTATAATTTAGGAGTATACATGTTCACGTATAGAATAGCTATTCAAAGGAAAGTAAAAAGAGAAAACATAACCAATAGGGCAACAGAGGAAAAGATGGTATAATAAAATATTTTATTACTTTCCAAAAGATACCAAGTAATGAAAGCAAAGGAACAAAAAATCAAGTGTTTGATGGCAGCGATAAACACAAATATATTAGTAATTACAGTAAGTGAAGTGGACTAAATACTCCAATGAAAAGGCATAAATTGTCAGCCATTTATATGCTGCCTACAAAACACACTCCTTGATATAAGTAAAATATTTTAAAATATACTTTGAAAATACCATCCAAAAGAAAGCTGAGCTAGCTATGCTAATACTAGACAAAGGAGAATTTAATGTAAGAAGCATTTCTAGAGACAAAGCAAGTTATTTCATAGTGATATACAGATCAATCTGTGAATTGATCAATCTATTGATCTATATAAGATTGATCTATATATAGATCAATCTATTGGAACAGCATAAAAATTCTAAATTTGTAAGCACTCAGTAGCACTGCTTTAATACATATAGGGCAAACACAATTAAAGAGAGATTAGACAAATGTACAATGATGATATGGGCTTCCCTTGTGGCTCAGCTGGTAAAAAATCCACCTGCAATGCAGGAGACCTTGGTTCAATCCCTGGGTTGGGAAGATCCCCTGGAGAAGGGAAAGGCTACCCACTCCAGTATTCTGGTCTGAGAATTCCATGGATTGTGTAGTCCATGGGGTCACAAAAAGTTGGACATGACTGAGCAACTTTCAGACTAGACTAGACAATTATGATATAAAATTTTAACAAACTTCTCTCAACTGAGAAGACAAGCACAAAAGTCAATAGTGATATAGAAGATCTTAACAACCTGCATATTGATACATACAGAATATTGGACCTGATGGCAACAGTATATAGTTTATTTTCAAGTTGCATAAAATATTTACCAAAATTTCTAAGAAAAGAATAAATACAGAAAAGTTTTTAATATACAATGCAAGTATTCATTTTGACCTATGGAATAATAGCAAAAACCCCACAAAACCTCAAAGAAATTAGAAGGAAATAATTAATTAAAAACAGAAATCATGAAAGGGATATCAAATGTTCAATAAAGAAATCAACAGTGCCAAAATTGGCTTTTTGAAAAGATTAATAAATTTGGCAAACTCATAGCAATATTTATAAAGGAAAAAAGAATAAAAAATTCCCAGTAATGTGACTAAAATGAGGACATCAGCATGTGTTCTAAAGATACTAAAAAGATCATAAGAAGATACTATAAGCAATTTTATACCAACACATTTGAAAATTTAGATGCTATGAACCAATCTCCCAAAAACAGTTGTTAAGTATGACCCAAAAGGAAATAAAAATCTAAATAAGCTTTTGATTGAAAACATTGAGTGATAGTCATCCCAGAAAGAAAACTATCCCCAGATGATTCACAAGTAATTTTTTGAAAATATTTAAGGAAGATACATTATCAACCTTACATAAACTTCCAGAGTAAAGGAAAAGATAGAACACATCTGAATTTGTTTTCAGAGGACAGCTTAATTTTGATACTAAATTCTGACAAAAACATAATAATAATGGATATTATAAGCCTTGTATCTCATGACCTAGATATGAAAATCTGATATGAAATACTTGCAAATCAACTAAACTAACACATAGACATAGTTTAGCATTCAAAAAATCAGTTAATGTTATTTACCACATTAACACAAATAGGAAAATTACTATATATTCCTTACTGAGAAATACAAAGCATTAAATAAAATTCAATACTCATTATATTTTTAAAAATCCTTTCAGAAAACTAGAATTAGGAGACTCTTTAATTCAAAAAGGATTTTTATTTTTTACACAAAATGTTACAGTAAGATTTTCACACTTAAGGTAAAATATTAAAAACTTTGCTCCTGAGATTGGGAATGAGACAAAGATGTATACTTCAAGCTCCTATTCAACTTATACTGGAGATTCTAGCAAGCACAATAGGATAAGAAAATTAAGTAAAATGCTTCCAAATGGGAAAGGAGAACATACTGTCATCATTTGAAGACATTGTTATTGTGCACAAAGAAAATTCAAAAGAATCTGCAAATCATTAGAACTAACAATTGAACTTAGCAAGATGACTAAATATAAGGCAAATATTTTAAAAATAAATATTTTCATATTTATCTCTGTATATCAGAAACAATACAAAAAGATGTTAATGACCCAGATAGCCATGATGGTGTGATCACTCACCTAGAGTGACATCTAGGTGAGTCTGAAGTCAGACTAGACATCTTGGAGCTAGACATCTTGGAGTCTGAAGTCAGGTGGACCTTAGGAAGCATCACTGCAAACAAAACTAGTGGAAGTGATGGAATTTCAGCTGAGCTATTTCAAGCTCTAAAAGATGATGCTGCTAAAGTGCTACACTCAATATGCCAGCAAATATGTAAAACTCAGCAGTGGCCACAGGACAGGAAATGGTCAGTTTTCATTCCAATCCCAAAGAAGCTTCAAACTACTGCACAATTGCACTCATCTCATACGCTAGCAAAGTGATGCTCAAAATTCTCCAAACTAGGCTTCAACAGTAGGTGAACCGAGAACTTCCTGATGCTGAAGCTAGATATTAAAAAGGCAGAGGAACCAAAGATCAAATTGCCAACATCCATTTGATAATTTCTTAGAAAAAGAGAGTTCCAGAAAAACATCTACTTTTGCTTTATTGACTACGCCAAAGCCTTTGACTCTGTGGATCACAACAAACTATGGAAAATTTTAAAGAAATGGGAATACCAGACAACCTCACCTGCCTTCTGAGAAATCTGTATGCAGATCAAGAAGCAAAAGTTAGAACCAGACATGGAACAATGGACTGGTTCCATTGGGAAAGGAGTATGTCAAAGCTGTATGTTGTCACCCTGCTTATTTAACTTATATGCAGAGTACACCATGGGACATACCGGGCTGGATGAAGAACAAGTTGGAATCAAGATTGCTGGGGGAAATTTCAATAACTTCAGACATGAAGATGACACCACCCTTATGGCAGAAAGGGAAGAGGAACTGTAGAGCCTCTTGATCAAAGTGAAAGAGGAGAGTGAAAAAGTTGGCTTAAAACTCAACATTCAGAAAATGAAAATCATGGCATCCGGTCCCACCACTTCATTGCAAATAGATGGGGAAACAATGGAAACAGCAACAGACTATTTTGGGGGGCTCCAAAGTCACTGAAGATGGTGACTGCAGCCATGAAATTAAAAGATGCTTGCTCTTTGGAGGAAAAGCTATGACCAACCTCAACAGCATATTAAAAAGCAGAGACATTACTTTGCCAACAAAGGTCCGTTTAGTCAAAGCTATGGTTTTTCCAGTGGTCATGTTTGGATGTGAGAGTTGGACTGTAAAGATAGCTGAGCACCGAAGAACTGATGCTTTTGAACTGTGGTATTAGAGAAGACTCTTGAGAGTCCCTTGGACTGCAAGGAGATCAAACCATTCACTTTTTTTTTTTTTTTAATTTTTATTATTATTTTTTTTTTCCAGTGGGTTTTGTCATACATTAATATGAATCAGCCCCATTCACTTTTAAAGGAGATCAGTCCTAAATATTCACTGGAAGGACTGATGCTGAAGATGAATCTCCATTACTTTGGCCACCTGATACGAAGAACTGACTCATTGGAAAACTGCCAGATGCTGGGAAAGATTGAAGGCAGGAGGAGAAGGGGAGGACAGAGGATGAGATGGTTGGATGGCATCACTGACTCGATGGACATGAGTTTGAGCAAGCTCTGGGAGTTGGTGATGGACAGGGAAGCATGACATTCTGTAGTCCATGGGGTTGCAGAGAGTTGGACACAAGTGAGTGATTGAAACAAAATAGAAATTAAGATGAAATAATCTACACACTATTATAATTAATACTTGAACTTAGCAATGTAGTTATAAAATAGGAAATTAGTAAAGTATCAAAATCCTTAGAAGTACATACAATAAAACTAGTGAAGACTTCTATTTTGTAAACTACAAAACATTATTGAGGGAAATTAATAAATAAATTGAGGGAAATAAATAAATGGGATAATATTCCATGATCATGGATTGGAAGACTCATTATTGCAAGCATGTCAATTTTCTCAAAATTTATAAGCATATTCAGTGAAATTCTAATCAAAGTTCTAGCAGATGTGCGTTGTGTGTGTGCGTGCATGTGTGTATGTGTGTATACAGGTTAACTTAAAAAAGTGATTCAAAAGTGAATGTGGAAATACAAAGAGGCAAGAATAATAAAGACACTCTTGAAAAGGAGCAATAACAAAGCTGGAAGGCCCAGTTACCAGAAACCAAGAATGACTATAAAGCTATAGTGATTAAGACAATGTGATATTGACCCAAGGGTATGCATACTGACCAGTAAGACAAAAGAGAGAACTCATAGACAGGCCTACACACATACAGTCTCCTGGCTTATGACATTGACATTGAAATACGTTGAGAAAAGGATAGTCTTTTTAATAAATGATGTGGGGTCAACCGAATATACACATGGAAAAAAAATAAATCACAACTTCTGTTTCACCCCACACACAAAAATCAATTCCAGATGGATTGAGGATGAAAATATAAGCAATAAAACAATAAAGCTTTTAGAAGACTGTTTTCACGAATATAGGCAAAGGGTTCTTAAATGTAGAACAAAAAGCATTGGTCATAAAGGAAAAAGAAAAGATTTATTGGACTACAGTAATGTCAACTTCCATGTGTGAAAAAATACTTTTAATGGAGTGGAAAAGCTAGCTATAGAGTGGAGTTATATATTTATAACATACATTTTTAACAAAGTATTCTTTTGCATAAGAGACAGATTAAATACATACATATATGTCTATATATATACACACACACACACACAAAGTTGACCATTGAACAATACTGGCTTTAACTGTCTTAGTTCACTTATATGTAGATTTTTTTTTAAAATAGTAGATATAACAGTACTACATGATCCTTATGGTTGAATCTGGGAATGTGGAACTGTGAATATAGAGGAAAGTTACATAATGAAGTTGTTCAATCTGTTATAAATTATGTGGGATTTTTGATTACTCAGAGGGTCAATGCCCTTAATTCCAATGTTGTTCAAGGATCAACTGTATATATATAGATTTTATGTATGTATTTAATGTGTATTTGTATAATATAAACTATAATTATATGAATTATAACTATATCATTACATAAAATATTATACATAGATATGTAATCAATGAAAGGCAAGAAAACCAATAGAAAGAAAGACAACAGACATTTACAGAAGAAGGTATCCAAGTGGTGAACATGTGCATGAAAAAATACTTCATTAGTCATCAGGGAAATGCAAAAATAATACCACAATACAACTTCAACACACCCACCAGAATTGTTAAAATGTACAAAAGTAAGTGTTGGTGGAAAAATCAGAGCTCTTGTGTGCTGCTGATAGGAGTGTACATTGGTAAATCAGTTGGAAAACTGTGCAGCGGTATTTACTAAATCTGAACACATACAGACCCTATGGCTGAATATTTTCCTTTTTAGTTATATGCCCAGCAGAAATCTGAGCATATGTTCACCACGAACATGTATGAGGAAGTGCAAAGATGTACAACTTGTGATCATCAATATTGGAAACAACTGAAGTGTCCACCAAAAATTGACTGACATGAAAACATCTTGGTCACAGCAAGTGGTCCTACAGCAGAGACCAGCAGGGACCCTCTGACTGGGGACCCTCAGAAGTCTGAGAGCCTCGAAGAAAAAGGTCACTGGATGATACCTCTCAGTAGATGCCCAAAGACGATAGGTCAGCACAGATCAGCTGCTTCTTCATGCCCTCCCCCATTCCCGTTCCATGTATCAAGTGAGCCTATAGAGAGGGACAAGGAAATCCTCTACTGCCTGAGTTTAAATCTAAAACAGGCTTTCCAGCTGGCTCAGTGGTAAAGAATGCAGTGTAGGAGACATAAGAGATATGGGTTCGATCCTTGGGCCAGGAATATGCCCTGAAGGAAGAAGTGGCAAGACACTCTAGTATTATTGTCTGGAAAAATCCCATGGTCAGAGGGAGCTTGGTGGGCTACAGTCGATGGGGTCACAAAGAGTTGGATATGACTGAGCATGCACACACACAAACCTAAAACAGAATAACACCAGTAACTATTTCTTTAGAGTATTTTAGATTAGGCTTACAAAAGTTATTTTCTTGCTTCTCACATCTTTTTTTAAATTGTGATAAAATACATATAATATTTACCATCTTAAGTTTACCATTTTTAAGTTTACAGTCCATTGCCATTAACTTCATTTACGTTGAGATAGCATCACAGGAATTCTTTTGATCTTGCAAAACTGAAACTGTTCTCATGAAGTACCATTCCTCCCTCTCCCTGGCTCCTCTATCTTCTGTCTCGATGAGTCACCCTATCGCTCATATAAATGAAATAACACAGTATTTGTCGTTTTGTGTCTGGCCTGTTTCACTTAGCATGATGTCATTAAGATTCATTCTTGACATTATAACGTGTATTAGGATTTCCTTCTTTTTTTAATGCAGAATAATATTGTTTTGTATGGATATACCACATTCTGTGTATTCACTCCTCTATGACAACTTGAATTTCTTCCACATGTTGGTTATTGTGAACAAATGTTGCCATAAACCTGGATGTACAAGTATCTCTTCTGAGTTCTTGCTTTCTATTCCTTTGAGTACCTACCCAGCAGTGGAATTGCTGGATCACATGGTGATTCTATCTGTAATCTTTGGAGGAACCACCTTATTGTTTTCCATAGCGACTGCACCATTTTCCATGGAATATTTTATATTAAGCTTTTAAGGAAAAAGGAAACGCAAGACAGAAGCTCAATTCAGTTGTAGGAAAACAAAGACAATTACATTTGTTTTCCACACCTGTGTTTGTTGACTGAAGAAATGTCTACCTGCTGTGCTTGTTTGAATTAAAGATTCTGCTTTCTCTCTCCTGAGGTTTGAATTCAGCAACTTGCCCTTATTTTTTTCTCATCTGCAGAGTGCCAGAAGAAGATGATTTGCATGGATTTTTGCCTTTGCATCCTGCATCTTAGCACTATGAAAGCACAGCCTTTCCCTGCCTTCTCATGGGTGGAGAAGTAGGCTGCAGCTCTGACTGTAAACACTGCTTTTTCTCCTAGCACTCCTCCTCCTTGACATCTTTGTTGGGCTGGATCTTGCAGACCAGTCTCCTTTACTCTTTGTCGTTCCTCGATTCCTGTTCCTGTTTGCTTTCTACTTCTCTGACCATGCTTCTTCCTCCTCCCGTTCCAGAGATGTCACCAAGGATATGCCCATGGCCTTCCTCTCCTCTTGGCAGTCCAGCAGCCCCTGTGGCCCACGATTCTTAGGGAATCCTAGGAAAGCAGAGCAGAGGCCAGGAGTCAGAAGCCTCTTGACACTGATTCTGCGGCCAGTTCATGACATGGCTGGCTGAGTGTTGGGTAAAGCCAGGACTTAGATGATTCAGAGGTTCCTACTTGGGGAGCTAGATTGTGCCACCACTTGTGATGGAAAGCCAGAGGAAGATAAGAGCTTCAGTTACAGACACCTTAGTCTGAGCTGCCTGCAGGACATCCAGCTAGCATATGCTGCTTCCTATCTCTCACATCTCCTCCTGTTCTGATCCCCTGCCAGTGCCCTGATCACTGCTCACCTGGGCTAGCTGAATCGCCTAAACAGGCCTCTCTGTCTCCTGGTTTCTACTTCCTATCCCACACTCTAGGGTTAATCATCCCTGAGCGAGACCTTGGTCATATGCTACTGTCCCCTACAAGGCACGGCGTCTGCTACCACCCAGTCCTGTCACTTACTGCCATCACATGTCACACAGTACCCACAGCCACACGATCGTATGACACGTTGTCATAACATTGCATGCCACATAGTACACACTACGTATGCTGCATCATGTGCTATCACACATCATGTCACATGCTACAATTATTTATTATTAGCGTGCTCACTCAGTTGTGTCTATTTGTGACCCCATGGATGTCACCTGCCAGGCTCCTCTGTCCGTGGAATTTTGCAGGAAAGAATTCTGGAGTCAATGGCCATTTCCTGTTCCAGGGGATCTTCCTGATCGAGGAGTCGAACCCAGGCCCGCTGTGTCTTCTGAACTGGCAGGTGGGTTCTTTACCAGCAGCGCCACCTGGGAAGCCCATGCTACAAACCATCACACAATCAGATTCCATCCTTTCCTACATCATACTTCACATAGTACACACTAATATACAATCACATCATGTTACTGGATTTGTCACACAGCACACACTATCACATAATCACATCACATGTAAAAACTGCAACCCCTCAGCACCCTTAACTCCTCTTCATCCTTTCTATATTAAATATAAACTTCCTATCCTGGAATTCCACATGCTAGGATGTTTTGGGTTGCAAGACATAAATCCCGATTTAACATGTTTCAAGCGACAAGGATACTAAATGTTTTTCATCCTCAGTCAGGTAAATCACATTAACTCTGGATTAGAGAAGAGGAAATGGAGACCCAGGATTGTTAAGTGATTTGCCCAGCACCAAACAGCTAATAAATGTCAGAGTCAAACCTTTTAACTTCATCCACTGTCTCCAAAGCCCATGGTCTCTTTCCTCTGTATATTTCCTGACGTGACTTGCCCCTTGCATTCTCCATTTCTTATTTTAAGAGGTTGGGGTGAAGGAGATCTTGCTGAATGACAATGCTTTTTCAGTTCTGAGCCAGTGAATCAAAAGTCTTTTTAGAGTACCTGCTGTGTGCCAGCAGCAGTGGGAAACATTGAGAACTGTGTAGCCTAGTTCTTGCCCTTAAGGTGCGTCCAACCTAGTAGGAGAAAGATGGCATCAAAGCACAGCTAATCTTTAGAGATAGATAAAGTGGGGCAAATCTGTAATTGTGCAGAGCAGAAGAGAAGCTGATCGCACTGTGAATGCTTGGGTCTGGTAAATGGGTAGGATTTTCATGAAGCAAATGTGAAGAACATTCTAACAGCATGAACAGGACCTGACATCAGGAATTCATGAAGAAATTAGTAGCTATTAAAGAAAAGACTCCTGTGTCCTGCTTTTCTCTATATTCCATGTCTAGTACTGCATCTCCCCTCCAGTCCTAAGCTCTTTCTCCTTCTAGGGCTTTCCTCTGACCTGTCTACCTCTTTCATCTAAAGCCACAATGTCTTCCTTTATTGACCTTTTCCCAGCTACATCTAAACTTCCTCAAATCTCTCCTACCTTAAAAAGAAGAAATGCTTCCACAAACACATCTGCTCCCATCTCTCCCCTTCCCAGCCTGACTTCTCTACACAGAGAACGATGCATGGTATTCAATTCCTCACCCCAATTCCCCAGTCACTGTCATCTGGATTTCTTCCTTATTAAAGCTCTTCCTATTTGTGCTGAGATCCCAAAGTCTTCCTTGGAGCCGAATGCAATTGGCCATTTTCAGTCATTTAGGCCCTTAATCAATTTGGCCTGGTCAAATTGCTGGTGAAGCAGCATTTGGCCCTGGTCATGGTCTCTTAGCTTTCAAGGTGGTGCTAGCAGTAAAGAATCTGCCTGCTAGTGCAGGAGACAAGAGATACAGGTTTGATCCCTGGGTCGGGAAGATCCCCTGGAGGAGGGCACGGCAATATTCTTGCCTGGAGAATCCCAAGGACAGAGGAGCCTGGCAGGCTACAGTCCATAGGGTCGCAAAGAGTCAGTCATGACTGAAGTGACTTAGTACAGCACACACGTGGTCTTCCTGGAGCTCTCCTTCCTGGCTTCTCTGACCCCACCCACCCCTCAGTTGCCTCTGTCATCTCTTGTTTCGGTGTCATTTGGAAGGTCTGCTTTCTCTGCCCCTCTTTACCTGCTGCTGTTCTCTTTAAATGGTGCTGACCTGCATGCACTGTCCCTTCACTCTCTCTCAGAGATCACCAACCCCTGGCTTGACCTTGATTACCCTGAGTCTCGGATTTCTGTCTCTGGACCAGAGTTTTGTCCTGAGCTTCAGATCCTAACGGGCATCTCGGGGGAATGTTCCCAAGACCCTCACAATTGATGTCCAAAACCAAAATCATCATCTCTTTCCTCCCACCCCACGGCTGCTCCTCCACCTCTTTGTCCTACCTCCATACACAACACTGGTACCCATTTGGAACTAATCCTTCAACATCTCTGGGGGAACTTCCAACACCTCCCCACTTCTCACCCTCTGTGGTCAGTCACTGACCACCTCTCATGGATTCTGAATTACAAACATATATCTCTCCAACCATTCTGTCCATCTGTCTTGCCCACTGGTAAGCCCACCATCATGTCTCTCACTTGGACGACTGGTACAGCCTTCTAACAGAACTCTCTGCTTCCAGTCTTCAGGGTGAAGGTTGGCCTCAGCACTGTAGCCCAAACCAACTTTATAAAATTCAAATGTGTTCATGTCATCCCCTTGCCTAAAATCCTTCAATGCCCCTTAGGCTATTGTTCATCACTCTGGGTGGGTGTCCTGGGTGGGTGCCTTCCCTATATCATCTCTGACCTATATCCCTCACACTTGCAGTTGTATTCATCTGGAAATTTTTCATTTCCTAGAACGTGCCTGTCTTTTGCCTCTGAGTCTTTGTAGATGCTGCTCCCTCTTGCCTGCAACACTCCCAACTCTGCCCCTTCCTTGATATTTCTAAGACTTGGAAAGATGCCCTTTCCATATTCTCCAAGGCATCCTCTACATACATATATTTAAAATATTTATTTCCTTTTAAAATTGATTTTATTAGAGTACAGTTTATTTACAATGTTGTGTTAGTTTCTGTTAGATAGCAAAGTGAATCAGTTATTCACAAATATATATTCAGTTATTTTAAATTCTTCATTTGGGTCATTACAGAGTATTGAGTAGAATTCCTTGTGCTATACAGCAGATCCTTATTAGCTATCTATATTATATATAGTCGGGTATATATGGGGCTTCCCTGGTGGCTCAGATGATAAAGAATTTGCCTGCAATGCGGGAGACCCAGATTTAATCCCTGGGTCAGGAAGATCCCCTGGAGGAAGTCATGGCAACACACTCCAGTATCCTTATCTGGAGAACCCCATGGATAGAGGATCCTGGCAGACTACAGTTCATGGGGTTGCAAAGAGTTGGACGTGACTGAAGCAATTTAGCACTCACAGCATAGTGTATACAAGTCATTCCCAATTTCCCAACTCATCCCTCCCCCATTTTTCCCTTGGTTACTGTAAATATTTTCCCCTATATCTGTGACTCTGTTTCTGTTTAATAAAAAAAAGTCCATCTGTATCATTTTTAAAGATTCATTCTCTACTTTCATAGTTTTGTTTACATTATTGTTTACTTGTCTGATTCTGACTCTGGACTGAACTGGATGAGGATAAGAACCATGTTCTTTCTGTTAAACAAAAAATTGTATGAGATGACTCATTGTATCATATTCCTTTTGTTCACAGGTGAATTGATAGAAAAGGGGGACTAAATATGACGAATTGAAAAAAATAATATGCACTGAAGAGAAAAATGCTACAAGAAAGCACCTGGGCTTGCAGTTCTGGCTTAAAATTGGAAAATTTCAATTTAGTACATAGACTTACAGAATGTTTGAGCTGGAAGGGCCATCAAATATCACCACTGCCCAGTCCTCCCATTCTACAGATGAGCAAATTGATGTGTAACTTGTCTAAATCTGCAATGGAATTAACCTAGAACCAATGTCTTTGGGCTTGGTGTTGGTTGGGCTTCCCTGGTGGCTCAGATGGTGAAGAATCCACCTGCAGTGCAGGAGACCTGGGGTTCGATCCCTGGGTTGGGAAGATTCCCTGGAGGAGGGCATGGCAACCCACTCCAGTATTCTTGCCTGGAGAATCCCCATGGACAGAGGAGCCTTGCGGGCTATAATCCATGGGATTGCAAAGAGTCGGACATGACTGAGCGACTAAGCACATATACAGTGAAGCCAGGCAGCTTCTCAAGGTCTCCTGGTCCTTCCTACCATGTCATCAGCGCCAGGCTCCAGTTCCAGGCAGGAGGTAGGCCTGGATGCACAACAGCCACATCTGTGTTGTGCTTCCCACAGCCTCCTCCACTGACTGCATCACATTTTCCTCTGTGGGCCTGTTCCGAACTCAGGGTACCTAGGAGGCCGCTTTACTCTGATGCAACCCACAGGCAACCTAGGTGAAATAATTTATCTTCCTCCCAATTTTCTGTCATTCTTCGCCGTAAAGACAACATGCTCCTCTATCAGATACGGGACTCTCCCATCTTCTTGTGTCAAAATCTAACACTAAAATTCCTCTTCCACTCATCTGAGGGTGCTGCCAGATGTTTTGTTTTTTAAATAATGTTTTCCCCTGGTGCCTATTTATCACTATCAGATAGATCTTCCATAAAATGCCCAGGTGCATACTTTTCCCTCCTACACAATAAAGCAAATAGGGCAAGTGGACACTGCTATTCTAGGAACAGAAATCCTAGAACTCACACAAAACCTAGCCCAGTTGTGTTCAGATATGTACAGAGAAGGCCTGTTCAGACCTGGAGAGATATCTCTTCTCCAGACCATCCTGGAGAGGAGATAAGGAAGGGAAGAGGGCCTACATCCAACCCCTGAGAGTGAGGGGGGACGTCCGCTATTTCTGTCTGCCTCTTATCCTCCTATGTGTGACCAAGAAATGAGACTTTGCTCTGAAGATACACATAGCACGTCTGGTGGAATGGGAACTGGGTGGGAAGAGGAAGAGGGGAGATAATAGGGAGATGATAGGCCTGGGGGGACAGTTTCACAAGAAGACTGAGAACTCAGGCCCTGACTTAGGATTCCATTTCCTACTCCAGGGCTGTAGCAGGTGAGAGGAGCGGAGAGGGGCATATATCCTACAACACCAGTCTATGGGGACCCAGGAAAAATACTCATCTGCCAGGAGCAGAGTTGAGGGAGAGGAGTGGTGAGCCTATTTCCTTGTTGTAGAGTGCCTGTCATACTGCGGTCTGCTGCCCACTATAAACTGGTGAAGAGCAGAGGACAGCAGACTACAGTTTGCAGGCCTGTTTTTTTATGGCTGGAGAGCTAAGAATGGCTTTCAGGTTTTTAACAGGAAGCTTGGTGAAATAGTCTCTCTCTCTCTCTCTCTATATATATATGTATATGTATAGTCATATTGAATATATATACTGTCATATGTACATCATATATATATGTGTGTGTGTGTGTGTATATATATATATATATATATGTATGTATATATGACAAAGACCATATGCAGCCCCCAAAGCCTAAAACTTTTGCTTTCTAACTCTTTACACAAGGTTTTACTGACCCTGGTGTAGAGGATTGGACTGTCTGAATGGCTCAGAAGGGCGTTACATTGCAGGTATTTCCGTTTATGGAATTGCCCTCATGGCCTCTGGGTGGGTTCCCTCAAAGTCCATGAGGGACCAAACCCTTGTCTCTAAAGTTGCAGGGTCTGTGGAAATTGCCTTCCTAGCACTGCCATCGTGGGAACTCAGGGCTTATTCTAGTATTCAAGATGGGTCTTATAAATACCTTATGTACATGGGGTATTTTCTAAATTAAGGCCATTTTCCAAATAAAAGACTAACAAAAATTTTAAAAGGAGAAATTATATAATAAATAGTCCTCCTTCACCCTAGACTAAATTCAACAGGACTACTATTGGAAGTTTCCTGTGTACCCTTAGTCTCATATATCTTGGTCTTATACAATGGGAACAAGTTATGCTACTGTCCAAGATCTTGCTTTTTCCCCCATTAACAAAGTAATATAATGAGAAGATCTTTCCACATCAACAAATACAATCTGGCTCCTTGTTAATAGCATCATAATATTCCTTTGACTAAATGTACCACATTTGAGTGAACCATTCAATTATTAATAACAACTAAATAATCACCAGTGTTTGCTAAAAACTTTAAATTTCTAATCCTTATACACATAGCTTTGTACAAATATGTGAATATAACTGGAAGATAAAGTCTTAAATGTGGAATTTCTGAATAAAGGGTAACTGGTTTTAAATTTTAATTTGTTGTTGTTCAGTCACTCAGTCTTGTCTGACTCTTTGTGACCCCCTGGACTACAGCATGCCATGCCTCCCTGTCCTTCACTCTCTCCTAGATTTTGCTCAAACTCATGTCCATCAATTCGGTGATGCCATCCAACCAACTCATCCTCTGTCACCCCTTCTCCTCCTGCCCTCAATCTTTTCCAGTGAGTTAGCTCTTCCCATGAGGTAGCCAAAGTGTTGGAGCTTCAGCATCTGTCCTTCCAATGAATATTCAGGACCTGATTTCCTTCAGGATTGGCTGGTTTGATCTCTTTGCAGTCCAAGGGACTCTCAAGAGTCTTCTCCAGCACCACAGTTTGAAAGCATCAGTTGTTCAGTGATCAGCTTTCTTTATGGTCCCACACTCACTCACATCTGTACATGACTACTGGGAAAATCATAGCTTTGAATATACGGACCTTTGTCGCCAAAATGATGCCTCTGCTTTTTAATACTCTAAGTTTGTCATAGCTTTTTTTCCAAGGAGCAAGTGTCTTTTAATTTCATAACTGCAGTCACTGTCCAAGGTGATTTTGGAGCCCAAGAAAATAAAGTCTCTCACTGTTTCCATTGTTTTCCCATCTATTTTCCATGAAGTGATGGGACTTGATGCTGTGATCTTCTTTTTTTGAATGTTGGGTTTTAAGCCAACTTTTTCACTCTCCTCTTTCACCTTCACCGAGAGGCTCTTTAGTTCCTCTTCACTTTCTGCCATAAGTGTGGTGTCATCTGCATATCTGAGGTTGTTTATATTTCTCCCAGCAATCTTGATTCCAGCTTGTGCTTCATCCAGTGTGGAATTTCACATGATCTACTCTGCACGTAAGTTGAATAAGCAGGGTGACAACATACAGCCTTGACATATTCCTTTCCCAATTTGGAGTCAGTCCATTATTCCATGTCTGGTTCTAACTGTTGCTTCTTGATTTCATATAGGTTTCTCAGGAGGCAGGTGAGGTGGTGTGGTATTACTATCTCTTTAAGAATTTTCTACATTTTTTGTGTGTGTGTGTGTGTGTGTGTGATCCACACAGCCAAAGGCTTAAGTGTAGTCAACAAAGCAGAAGTAGATGTTTTTCTGGAATTCCTTTGCTTTTTGTATGATCCAGTGGATGTTGGCAATTCAATCTCTGGTTCCTCTTCCTTTTCTAAATCCAGACTGTACATCTGGAAGTTCTTGGTTCATGTACTATTGGAGCCTAGCTTGAAGGTTTTTGAGCAGTACCTTGCTAGCATGTGAAATGAGTGCAATTGTGCCATAGTTTGAACATTCTTTGGCATTGTCCTTCTTTGGGACTGGAATGAAAACTGACCTTTTCCAATCATGGGGCCACTGCTGTGTTTTCCAAATTTGCTGGTGTGTTGAGTGCAGCACTTTAACAGCATCATCTTTTAGGATTTGAATAGCTCAGATGAAATTTCATCACCTCCACTAGCTTTGTTTGTAGCAATGCTTCCTAAGGCCCAGTTGACTTCACACTCTAGGATGTTTGACTCTAGGTGAGTGATCACATCACTGTGGTTATCTGGGTCATTAAGACATTTTTTGTTTAGTTTTTCTGTGTATTCTTGCCACCTCTTCTTAATATCTTCTGCTTTTGTTGGGTCCATATTTTTGGTCCTTTTTTGTACCCATAATTCCATGAAATGTTCCCTTGCTATCTCTAATTTTCTTGAAAAGATCTGTACGCTTTCCCATTGTATTGCTTTCCTCTATTTCTTTGCATTGTTCACTTATGACTTTTTTTTTTTAATCTCTCCTTGTTATTCTTTGGAACTCTGCATTCAGATGGATATACCTTTCCCTTTCTCCCTTGCCTTTCACTTCTCTTCTTTTCTCAACTATTTGTAAGGTCTCCTCAGAAAACCACTTTGCCATCTTGCATTTCTTTTTCTTGGGGTTTGGTCACCACCTCCTGTCTAATATTGTGAACCTCTGTCCATAGTTTTCACTCACTCTGTCTATCAGATCTAGTCCCTTGAATCTATTTGTCACTTCCACTATATAATCATAAGGGATTTGATTTAGGTCATGCCTGAATGGCTTAGTGGTTTTCCCTATGTTTTTCGATTTGTCTGAATTTTGCAGTAAGGAGTTCCTGATATAAGCCATAGTCAGCTCCCAGCCTTGTTTTTGCTGACTGTATAGAGCTTCTCCATCTTTGGCAGCAAAGAATAGAATCAAGCTGATTTTCCTATTGACCATCTGGTGATGTCCATCTGTAGATACAAAGTGGTGATGTCCATGGGTAGATACATTTTGATACCTACTGGCAAATAACCCTCCAGAAAGCTAGCAAAGAATCAGCTCTCCACTGACAGGTGGAAAGATACTCATCCCCAAAAGTTTTGTTAATTTTGAGTCTTTTTTTAAAAAAATTTTTTTAAAATTTTATTTATATTTATTTATTTGTTTGTTTTTGTCTGTGCTGGGTCTTTGTTGTTGTGGGTGAACTTTCTTTGGTTGCAGCAAGCAGGGGCTACCCTCTAGCTGTGGTGTGCAGGCTTTTCACTGCAGTAGCTTCTCTTGTTGTGGAACATGGGTTGTAGGCACATGGGCTTCAGTAGTCAAGATACTCGGGCTTATTTTTGGGGCATGTGGGATCTTTCCAGTCCAGGGATCAAATCTGTGTCCCCTGCATTGACAGGTAGATTCTCAACCACTGAACTACGAGGGAAGTCCAATATTGAATCTTATCATTGCCTATTTGGTAGGTCAGTATCAAAGTCCATTGAACAACATTGTATAAATCATCACCTATTATGTTTATTTTTATGGGATCTGTCAATTCATGCTTATGTTCATTGAGCTGTTAGAGTTTCTCTTCTTAACACCTCCCATACCTCTCACACATTACTGAAAGCAGGGATTTTATCTGTCTTGTTTACCCACTGAGCCCCTGATCAATGCCCAGAACTGCATCTGACATACAGTAAGATGTGTATGTGTGTATGCTAAGTCACTTCTGTCATATTCATCTCTTTGTGACCCTCTTTGGACCATCGCCTGTCAGGTTCCTCTGTCCATGGGATTCTCCAGGACATTGGAGTAGGTTGCCATGCCCTCATTCAGGGGATCTTCCTGACCCTGCGCCTATTACATCTCCTGCATTGGCAAGTGGGTTCTTTATAATTAGTGCCACCTGGGAAACCCCAGTAGGCAGATAGTGTTTGTTAAATGCAGGAAGAGTTTAAGAATCATTATATCATAAGAAAATTAAGCCCTCTGACTGTCTATATGTGTTGCAATTTTTTTCACTGTCATATTTCTTTTGGCTATTTATTTATTTTTTATAATATAAAATGTTCATGAAATTTTCCATGGTTAAGAATATCATCCTTTGATTCATTTAACATATGTTTTGCTATAAGATATGTGAAAGAAATCAAGCTTAAATTTTTCTGCCTTGATGAGGTCTTAAGGACACTTGAATGAGTCTAGCATACACTCTGCTTGCTGGTTGGTCCACAAAATCCCATTATAATCATGTAAAACCTTCATCTCAAGGCTCTGGGTCACACTCCTGAGAAGAGTAGATTTTACTCTGATGAAATGATGGGACAAAGTAGAGTGCTGCTTGGTACAGAGAGAGGAGTTCCCACTAGAGAGACAAGAGTGTAGAAAAGAAAATTAGAAATTCCAAGAGTGGCTTTTTCTTATCTCACAAAAATTATAAGACTAGTTTAGTTAGGATAACTTTTGAGATAAATGCAATTTTATTTTGGATTTTTTCTCACGAAAATCAGAAATGTTAATTCTGAGCCTGCCTGCTCCTTGAGATGTGAAAGGTTACTTTTTACCATACTTTCCTGCTCCTTGAGATTGGACAGTCTGGAAGCCCATTCAAATATTTTTTTTAAGAATTTCTGGAAGTCTTAAATTCTCCTGCTAGCTCTGCCTCTTCATCTTCAGCGTGTTCACTATATTTTCATATGAACCCCAGGCAAACACAGATCCTTCTCTCTTGTCACTATCTAACCACCAACACAAATCCCTCATGCCAAATCTTTGTGGGTTTTGCAGAGCTTATGGAGGACATTTTTGAGCTAGCCTTCTACCACCATACTGGTACCATCTTTGTACCCATCTGAACCCTCTGCCTCTGTTTGTCCTCATCCTCCCCACTGTACTGGTCTAAGGACTTGCAAATTTTCCCCCTCAGTTAAGAAAAGTAACACCCTACCCTGCAATGTTGCCCAGCAAGAAACGGAGAGACTGTGGAGAGTTTTTCCAACAAAGACAGTTTTGTGTCCTAATGGAATGCCAACTGTTGAGATCACAAAATGTTCTCTCCCTCATTGTATTTACACTACATTTCCACAAGTCCATTACTGCACTTTCTCCCACCACACTTTGACTACCACCACACACAACTGTCTACACGTACATACATTTCCTTTTGCTTCTGTCTATCCATTATAAAGCAAGTTAGCAAACAATATGAAAGCCAAGTGAATTTAAAGGGTTAATAACCTTTGAGACATGACTGTGTTGTTTCTGGTTCATAGGGTCTAGACTAGATCCAGAAATTAGAAGTGCAGACACTTAGACTGCTTAACAATTTGAGGTCCTAGGAGAAAATAAAGACTGGTAGGAACAGGCAACAAATAGAAAGGGATAGTCTAATACTTCCCCTGGCACCAGGGGAGTCTACATATACTTAGTGATACAAAGTCTGGCAGATGTGCAGAGGCAGATGACGGTGAACCCAGAAGCTAGTCAAACATGGTGGATCTGCCTGGTGTTTTCAATTGTTGGACCTGGGAAGCATCAGGGAAATCCCATAGCAGGGAGCAGCTCTATTTCAATGTGCAAAATGGTTGCCCCTGAAAACAAAGTGGCTGAGAGAATGAGTGGCAAGTATCACAGGCTACTAAAACTGAAAATGGGGAAAATATAAAGGGAAGGTCAATCAATGATCAAGAATGTCTGGAAAAGGGGTCAGCACACTATGGCTCACGGTCAAATCTCAGCCACTACTTACTTTTATAAATAAAGTTATATTGAAACACAGCTACACCATTTGTATGTGTATTTTGTCTATTTCTGCTTTGATGTTCTAACAGGAGTGTTGAGTTGAAACAGTGATCACATGGCCTGCAGAGCCTAAAATATTGACTATCTGGTCCTTTCACAGAAAAAAAATTACCTACCCCTGCTTGAGAATGTGAGTTCCTGAGAGGAGAGTTTTTCCCATCTTATCTCCATTTCTATTTTCAGTATCTACATCAGGGCCTGGCACATCTAAAGTATTCAGTCAGTATTTGTTAAGTGAATGGATAAGTAAATAAATGAAGGAAGCCCTGAATGCTAAGAATCTCTTAACGTTCCAAGCTCCTTTTGCCAAAGAGGAGGACTGGTTCTGAGGACTAGGATGGGGTCTCTCTCAGCTGTGCAGAGAGCAAGATTTACAAAGAACATACCAGAACCTGAAGCTCATCCTGTAGACAAAAGGAGGTTCTCAGATGCCCCTAACTGCTTTACCAGAAGAAACCTCCCCTGTGTGTCTATTTCTGGAAACTAAGCCTAATTTTAAATCTGTAGAATTAGTTAAGCACCTTGATGGTTTTCGCTAATGAATTCTGATGGTTAATTATGCTTGGTTTCTTAATGGCTTTCTCCCTCCATTACAGCCCCTCTGTGCTGGCTTTTCTCAGAGGGCACAAATAATACCAACTGATTGGAGCTCTTCTTCTTCAAGTAAAGGTTTTGAGTTCACTGCAGGTTTCTTTTCCTTTCCTTGTCAATCCTCCTTGTTTTTACTGTTAATTATGAGCAGATAGAAAAAAAAGAGAATGGCAACCAGAAGAAATTATACTCAATATTTTGTAATAGCCTATATAGGAAAAGAATCTGAAAAAGAAGATAGATAAACAGATAGAGAAATGAATCACCTTACTGTACACTTGAAACTACTACAACATTGTAAATCAACTTTACTTCAATTAAAAAAAATACATGAAGAACAATCAGCTAGTTGTGTTCAATTCTCAGTTTTTAAAGTGTCTGCAACTTGGACTGGAGTGAAAGTTGGTGTTAAATGACTACCCTTTCTCCCCAATCACCAAAGTTTCTAAAGAAGTGAAATAAAAGCCTCATTCTTAGAACTAGAGCTTGATAAGGATTATTATATCCTACCCAAGGAACCACAACTACTAAGCAAGAGGCACCCCACTCTCTCAAGTCTCCTGGGTGAGCATGTAGTGAAGGCCTTCATTCGCCATTTCCCTCAAGGTTTTCTTTGTTAAATGAGTTTGTGTCACGACAGAGAAGTCTTCAAACCCTGGAACTGTGGTCTCTTCTTGTATCAGTCTGCTCATGTTGTTATAACAAGAATATCATTTACTGGATGACTTAAACAACAGAAATGTATTTCTTACAGTTCTGAGCCTAGGAAGTCCAAGATCCAGGTGTCAGCAGATTTGGTGAATGGTGAAGATCCACTTTTTGGTTTGCAGATGGTCATCTTCTCACTGTGTCTTCACATGACAAAGAGAGAGCATCTCCCTGGTGTCTCTAACAAGGGCATGAATCCCATTCATGAAGGCTCCATCTTTGTGACCTAGTTCAGTTCAGTTGTTCAGTTGCTCAGTCGTGTCTGACTCTTTGTGATCCCAAGGACTACAGCATGCCAGGCTTCCCTGTCCATCACCAACTCCCAGAGTTTACTCAAACTCATGTCCATCAAGCCGGTGATGCCATCAAACCATCTCATTCTCTGTCGTCCCCTTCTTCTCCCACCTTCAATCATTCCCAGCATCAGGGTGTTTTTCAATGAGTCAGTTCTTCGCATCAGGTGGCCAAACTATTGCAATTTCAGCTTCAGCATCAGTCCTTGCAATGAATATTCAGGACCTATTTCCTTTAGGATGGACTGGTTGGATCTCCTTGCAGTACAAGAGATGCTCAAGAGTCTTCTCCAACACCACAGTTCAAAAGCATCAATTCTTTGGCACTCAGCTTTCTTTATAGTCTAACTCTCACATCCATACATGACTACTGGAAAAACCATAGCTTTGACTAGATGGCCCTTCATTGGCAAAGTAATGTCTCTGCTTTTCAATATGCTGTCTAGGTTGGACATAACTTTTCTTCCAAGGAGCAAGCGTCTTTTAATTTCATGGCTGCAGTCACCATCTGCAATGATTTTGGAGTCCTCCAAAATAAAGTCTGTCACTGTTTCCACTGTTTCCCCATCTATTTGCCATGAGGTGATGGGACCAGATGCCATGATCTTAGTTTTCTGAGTGTTGAGTTGTAAGCCAACTCTTTCATGACCTAATCACCTCCCAAAGGCCCCCACCTCTCAATACCATCACACTTCAACATATGAATTTATGGGCCAGGCACCAACTTTCATTCCATAGCACCTATGCCATTAAAGGAAATAGACACATGCTTTCCTGGGTTTCCTGTCACTCTGATTGGTTTACATCTTCTGAGGTTTTCCATAAAAAAGTACTGGATGCAGGTTCCAGTCATCATACAACCCTTCTCTTCACTTCTGCACTCAGTGTGACTGTTTACAGTTTTGTTCGTGTCTGACTCTTTGTGACCCCATGGACTGCAGCAAGCTAGCTTCCCCATCTTTCACCATCTTCTGGAGCTTGTTCAGACTCAGGTCCATTGAGTAAGTGATGACATCCAATCATCTCATCCTCTGTCATCCCCTCTCCTCCTGCCTTTGGTCTTTCCCAGCATCAGGGTCTTTTTCAACGAGTTGGCTTTGTATCAGGTGGCCAAAGTAGTGGAGATTCAGCTTTAGCATCAGTCCTTCTAATGAATATTCAGCATTGATTTCCTTTAGAACTGACTGGTTTGATCTCCTTGCAGTCCAAAGGACTCTCAAGAGTCTTCTCCAACACCACAGTTCAAAAGCATCAATTCTTCAGTGTTCAGCCTTTTTATGGTCCAACTTTCACATCCATACCTGACTACTGGAAAAACCATAGCTTTGACTATCTGGACCTATGTCGGCAAAGTAATGTCTCTGATTTTTAATATGCTGTCTAGATTTGTCAAAGCTTTTCTTTCAAGGAGCAAGCATATTTTAATTTCATAACTGCAGACACCATCCACAGTGATTTTGGAGCCCAAGAAAATAAAGTCTGTCACTGTTTCCATTGTTTCCCCATCTATCTGCCTTGAAGTAATGGTCCCATCCCATCTCATCCAGCATGGGACCAGATGCCATGATATTCGTTTTTTGAATTTTGAATTTTAAGCCAACTTTTTCACTCTCCTCTTTCACCTTCACCAAGTGGCTCTTTAGTTCTTCTTCACTTTCTGCCATAAGGGTGGTGTCATCTGCGTATCTGAGGTTATTGATATTTCTCCCGGCAATCTTGATTCCAGCTTGTGCTTCATCCAGTCCAGCATTTCTCATGATGTACTCTGCATATAAGTTAAATAAGCAGGGTGACAATACACAGCCTTGACACACCCTTTTCCCAATTTGAAATCAATCCATTATTCTGTGTCCAACTCTAACTGTTGCTTCTCGATCTACATACAGGCTTCTCAGGAGGATGGTAAGGTAGTCTGGTATTCTCATCTCTTTAAGAATTTTTCACAGTTTGTTGTTTACCATTTGCCATGGTTCACCACACCAGAAACTGCACGCAGTGTGTGAGCAGCCAGTCAAGTCCCAGGTATTTATTGAGTATCTTCCATGTATGTGACATTCACTTGGATATGTGCTGGAGACATAAGGATAAATAAAGTGAAATAAGGACCCATGTAGAGAAAAATTAAAGCTCCGAAGCATGCATATAGTTACTATCCAACAAACAATTGACTAAAACCCAGGATTATCTCAAAGTTCAACCAAGTAGGAATTTAACTGAAACATAAAACTTGGGTTCAATTACAAATATCAGTACCACCCAAATATCCCAGTCCTCCCAGGTGAGGTTGGTGGGTCCCGTTGATAAGGCAGTTAAAATTGCCTTTAGCAATGCACCTCTGAGGGCTTCCCTGTGACTCAGCAGTAAAGAATTTACTTGCCAGGGCAGGAGACTCAAGAGACACGGGTTCAATCTCTGGATTGGGAAGATCTCCTGGAGGAGGGCACGGCAACCCACTCCAGTATTCTTGCCTGGAGAGTCCCATGGACAGAGGAGCCTGGTGGGTGACTGTTTGAGGCTGCAAACAGTTGGACACAGCTGAAGCAACTGATCACAGTACAGCACAGCCCACCTCAGAAAATTCAGGTGATGGGTCTGTTCCCAGTACTTTTTAATAAAGTAAACTAGAGCTCAGAAGAGTATTTGCATAGGACTCTGGGGACACATCGATTTCTGGATTGTCTGGGTATTTTTCAGGATTGATGCTGAATTGGAAACGACTAGTAATTGATTTGGAGTGAGTATTTAGAATTTTTCAATGTCGTATTTGTAACTTTCCCTGTAATTTTCCTGTAATCTATTTTCAAAGTGAATTTAGAATTGGTTTTAAAAATAATGGCTGCATACTGAAACCATGCTAGCATAAGTTTTTTAGATTTAATAGACCTCTAGAAAAATGCTGAATATTATACGTCGATTTCAAACATAAAAGCGTACTCCCAATTCATTCCTTATTAGTATTCACTGTGGAGGAGCATGCAGGACTGGAAGGGTATGTTTTGGTCATAACCATAAAATTTTCATTTCTAAAAATCACATTATGAGACCATCTCTTTTATTATATAAAAATTTCAATCTCTCCCTGCTTCTCCTTACTGAATTTCCCTCCTCAAGTGCCATGCCTAAAATGCTATCCTTCACTTTAGCCTGCCTCTTCTCACCTCTTCAACAGCTTTCTCTGATGAATTGCCATCTCCAAGCAGGAGAGCGCAGCAGTACTTTTAAGCATGAGAAATCTGCTTGATAAAGCTGCAGTTCACTATCAGACGACTTGACTGTTCAAGAATATTTTTTCAGTTTGGATCCCAGTGCAACTGACTGATTTTTGTGGAGTTGAATGTTAAAACTGGGATGCTTCTGGGGAGAGTAAGATGGGCTATTTGCACTGGGCTCCTGGTCCCAAACGACAGCTGGTCACAGAGACACAGGTATGGGATTGCGGGCAGAAAATGCCCGTTGTGAGATTTTAAATTTGTATCCTGCCAAGAAAAATTATCCATAGCATAGAAACAGGCAAAAGGATGAGTATGAATCCTTTAGTGCCCTGGTGAAGCACTGCCTAACAAGCCTACTAAAAAGACACCTGGCTTTCTAGGGGAGTGTACCTTGTTTTGCACAACTGGTTAAGGTCCAGACATTTACAATTCTGTGAAACTGATAAGGTGGGCTGAATTTCTTTCCTGATTCTGAGACAAGACAGCCAAAGATGATACTTTCCTGGCTCTGTGGCATACTCACCAGTGAGCATCTAATTTATTAATCTTATGTCGACATTTCTGGATTTCCTATTGACCATAAACATCCCAAGTTTCCTTTTTTTTATTTATTTTTTTTATTTGGATGTGTAGGGTCTTAGTTGCGGCATGTGGCATCTAAGTTCCCTGATCAGGAATCAGATCTGGGCTCCCTGAGTTGGGAGCATGGAGTCTTAATCATTGGATCACTAGGGAAGTCCCTCATATTCTCCTTTTGAACTGGTGTTGCCATCCTTCTGTTTCTCCATTAATGATTCAGATGCTATATTGTGAAAACTTTGACACATGTTCACTCTCTACTGTCCAAAACTGTTTTTAAATGTTTTGAACATTATATTTTTACACTTTTTACCAATCCACAATGCCTATACTGAACTATGAGTTGATACTGTTAGACAATATCTCACTGTCCTCATGAATGGCTTAATCATATGGCATTATATGCTTATTAAAAGCATTAATTTCTCTAAAGTACGTTTAAATTATGGCATAATCCTGTGTCTCTGTTTTGGTATTTATTTTTGATATAGCAGGAGTTTCAAAAAATGAAAGCGGCCTCACTTGACTTCTGAGAAGTCCTGGTTGATCATCACCCTCTGAAATGTGCTAGAAAAATGTGAGAAAGTCTGTCCTTGTTGCTAAATTGTCAATGGAATTTTAAAGATGTATTGAACGTTAAGAAACATTAACACACACCCCTCTTTTCTTCCTGAAATAAGAACTTAAGGATGTCCCAAGGGGAAGGAAACCTTTCCCCCTTTCCCTTTGATTTTGTTTTTCTTTTTATGTCTCCTTCATAGTCTGGGTACCATTAACACCTGACATCAAAGTCACAGGCCAAAAGCATGACCTTCCTCAAAGGAATTCTAGAGAAAATTACTTTTCAAAAATGGCCAGTTATAGTCATAGAATTTTGGGAACCTGAAGATAGAGTACAGAGATTAGAGACTGCCTTGCAGGGCTGCCTAGGTAATACTGATCTCTGTGTTCTTGGCAGAAGCCCCCTGGATCCATGAAGCATATCACCTGTATGTAACAGCAGCTCTGGATCTGGGGCTCAGGAAAAATCACAAATTCAACATGTCCAAAGCTGAACTCATGATGCACTCTTTCTCATCTTCCCCATCTCAGTCAAGAATCATATTTTCAGATGACAAATCTTGAAGTCAACTTTAAAATATCTTTCTCTTATGATGGAATCCAGCCAAGTTCCACTGATTCTACCACCAAAATATCCCTTGAATTAATCCACACATCCCATGTCCATTGCCTGTAGCTAATGTGACACAACATTATTTCTCCCCTGAATGACTGCCATAGATTCCATAACTCATATACCCACACCCATCAGTTTCAGCAAATACAAAAAATAGCAGTCCATCAGCTCACTGCTGCTCCCTTAGAATGAATTCAACCTGTGACTTAGCCTACAAGGCTCATGATGCCTTGCGCCCACATATCTCTCCAAGATATCTCTGCACATATTCTTCTCCCCTTTATGCTGTCCTCTCTGTCTGCACTGGCCTTCCTTCAGTTTTTGACTATGTCTGGCCCCATACTGCCTCAGGATCTTTCCCACGCTGAGAATACTCTCTTCTCTCCTTGGCACCTCAGAGGTGACTTCCTGACCCCTAGGTGGGTCAGACCTTGCTACAAATTCTCACTTTACTTTGTGTTTCTCTATCAAACAATTTTCCACAAAGGGAATTGTAGCAGTATCTTAAGTGTTTGAATATTCAATGTGTCATTGATATCTGGAAGTATATATATATATACACACACACACACACATATGTGTATATATATATATATATATATTTCTCTTTCCCTTTCTGTGTGTTTGTGCAAGGATGACTCTAGATCTGAGTGAAAATCTACCACTTTCTCTACACTCTTTCCACCATGTGGACACCAGGGAATTCTTTCTTAAGACCAAGGGCGTTGCACCATTGACAGTGGGAAAACATGCTTTCTGTCAAGAGGGAGGGGCCATGTGTATACCTATGACTGAATCATGTTGATGTATGGCAGAAACCAAGACAACATTTATTGTAAAGCAATTATCCTCCAATTAAAAATTAATTATTTAAAAAAGAAAATGGTTCAGGAACAGGTCTCACAGGAACTTTAGCTTCTCCTGACGGGTGAGGTGCTCCTGGAAGACACATAGGGGTTTTGAGCTGAAACATTAGGAGACCAAGAGCAGAACTTAGGACACCTGAGGTGGGAGCAGGTTGGTGATGAGAAAGAGGGGCTTCTGCCTCTGCTGACTTTGTGTGTACTTCCTATGAGGAGCTGGCCCAGATTCGTCCTCTGTGAGTGGATCCGCTACTAGGAGGTGATCTAGCAAGCCCACCAGGCAGCCTTCATACAAGTGGCACTTCCAAGTCACCTGCAGTGAGGCCACTCTCTGTCCCATATGTGATGAGAGCCCCAGAGCATCTGTGAACTCAAGGGGACCTCTGGGATCCTGTGGGGAATAAGAGAGAGATACAGACTTCGGGAGAATCTGGAATTTTAAAGACATATTGGAGCACTCCACATTGATCTAGACTACATCCTACTGTATCCTCTGGTAACGCTATGCCTAATACTCAGATGTCTTCCCTTTCACCCCAGTGAACTGCAACTTGAAAGAGATCTGGGATTGTCTCCAGATCACTGCATATACTCAAATTAGACAGTAACAAGACAAAAGGCTTGTTCAAGTGTTCCAAAGGAAATGGGGAGACTGAGCCATGTAAATGATTCTTAAGGTGAATATAACCTCAGAAGTGACCCTAATTTAAAAAGAAGCAGGTTTAGAATCCCAATGTGGACATTGGTAAAAAGAAAATGAGGGTTCTTTGGCTGAGTCAGGCATAAGCATTTGGCCTTCAGTATCTGAGTAGACCCCTGAGTTCCTTGCTCCTTTCTCAAGACATGCCCTGCTGGGCTGCTTGGAACACCACTCAGCAACCCAGGGCTGGATCATTCATCAGTGAGTCTGCTCTTCAGTTGCACAGAATTTGCCAGTTACAGCATGCTTTCTCATATGTTGTTCTCACTAAATTAGTGAACTGAAAATATATTCTATCCTAAGACTCTCTGAAATTTGTACCTAAGAAGATTGTAAGCTTAAGGATATTCTTGATGTTGAAAGCTGGAATTTCTGGTTCCCAAAAAAGGTTCCTTAGTACACTGTGATGAGCTGCTTTTGGAGTTTCAAGGAAATAAGGCAAGGTTGTCCATGACCGAGGGCCTGTCTCCTATACTTTAGGCAGTCAGAAAAGATTAACTTAGCCAATTCCTGCTTTGGACGGAGAGGTCTGTCTGATTTATTTGATTAGTTATCACATTAGACACACTGGCTTCATCTTAAATCTCCAGCCCTCTCTTACTTACATGTCAAGAATGAGTGTGGGATCCCCATTCTGCCAAGTCTGGGCTCCATCTGCTCACTTCTCCACACTGCCTCCATCAAACCTGCTGTCTGCCACATGTGTACTGACCCCAAGCAAACCCTGCTGTACTCCACCAAGACCCGTCACTACCCTGCTCTCCTCCCCTCCTATGTACTCTTCATCACTGGCTGTCAGACTCAGGGGACTGTCCCCACTTAATAAAGATAACATTGTTTAGATTGCATTTCCTAACATGATGGGGCCAGATTTTCAGCACAAAGCCAGCCCTTATGACAGACATGCAAATTATCTTAGATCCAAAGGCCCAGGATCTGAAAGAAATTAAGGGCGATTAGAGCTAATCACTTGTAGGAGAACACATTTTATATTGAAAATACGACTCATGGCTCTAGGATGGGCAATTTGGCCAACATCTTCTCCTCTTTGTGCAGCTGACTGAGAGCAGTGCCTGAACCCTGCTACTCTAAAGTCAACAGGATGCATGGAAAGAAGGCTACATTCTTTAAACTTCAAAAGAAACCCGAATCTTCGTGGGCAGAGATGGGCATGATTTTAAGCTTCAATTTAATATTTGATAGACCCTTGAAAAATATCACCTGTGTTTTTTTCATGAAAAAACGATTATGTTAATCTCTAGCTGTGCTCTGACAATATTTGTCTGACAAAAGACTAGTCAATACTAAAGGAAATCAACCCTGAATATTCATTGGAAGGACTGATGCTAAAGCTGAGGCACCAATACTTTGGACACCTGATGCGAAGGGCTGACTCACTGGAAAAGACTGATGCTGGGAAAGATTGAGGGCAGGAAGAGCAAGGGGCAACTGAGGATGGGATCACTGACTCAATGGACATGAGTCTGAGCAAACTCCAGGAGACAGTGAAGGGCAGGGACACAGGAAGGACTGGCATGCTGTAGTCCATGGGGTAGCAAAGAGTCGGACAAGACTTGGCGACTGAACAACAGATATAATTTGATGGATCTCCATGAAAATAATTGCTATAGACTCTAATTACTTTTACCAAAAATTATGACTTCCAAATTCTCTTAGAGAGGGGAATACTGTCTCAAGTCAACCATCTAGAGCCATTCCCTATCATGGTCCCCTACCTTCCCTATTCCTGTCTTTTCTCCAGATAAATTACTCCATTACATGCAAGGAGAAATTCAGGCTTGCAGCTGCTAAGCTGTGAAACCAACCATGCAACTCACATCTGTCAATTAATTTCCAAAGGATATGTATTTTGCATTCTCCTGGAATAGGTTATCTGTAACACCCTTTCTCCACCAAGACACTACCCATTTTTATTTTTCCCTTCTCCATTTATTTCAGCCCATCAACCTACTTCCCAACCTCTCTTCATACCACTGTCACATTAAGCAACTCTTTTTCCTTTCTCATATTTTTTAGCTTCTAAGGTTTTTTTTTTTTTTTTTTAATTTTTTGGAATACAGCTGATTTAAAATGCTGTGTTAGTTTCTGTTATACAGCAAAGTGAGTCAGTTATACACATTCATATATCCATTCTTTTTTAGATTATTTTCCCATATAGGTCATTACAGGGTATTGAGTAGAGGTCCCTGCAGCTTTTGTTTGTTTGTTTGTTTGTCTCCTTCCATTCATATTTTACAATGGCAGAAAGAGCCAGAGTGAAAGAGAATTGACCAGAGGATTGGCAGTTAAGTATGATTATATTTATTCTTCATCAATTGCACTAGATAGTCAAGGATAACACAAGCTTTCCAAACAAGTCCCCTCATCTAAATTTGCTTGTCATAAAACAATTGCCTAATTTCCTGGGGCAATGTTATTCTTTTGGGGACTAATACTCCACCTTGGGTTTATTTTAAAATAAAACTTTATTAAATTTGGCTTAAGTAATTAGGAAAGTCCCATAAAGCCCTTGTATTGGGGAAGAAAAGAGATAAATTTTTTGTGGGGGAGAGGGGATCTATAAAGAAAAAATGTGCTAAGCAACTAGTAGTGCCAAGCAGGGACGTGTCTGATCTGCTTTAAAGAACAAATGTTTGATGAACCATGGTATATGCATCATTTATATGTTAATGAGTTCTCAAATATTTGTTGTTCAAATAAAATGCTCAAATATTGCCATAACTTTAACTACATACACAGTTTCATTAATATTTTTCTTTATATTTACTTTCTCATTTTAAAAATTTTAAACATTTTTAATTGAAATATAGTTACAAGGTGTTAGTTTCAGGTGTACAAAAAGGAATTCAAATACATACATATATGTGTATATAGATAGATAGATAGATACTTTTTCAATCCTTTTCCATTACAAGCTATTACAAGATAGTGGATATAGTTCCCTGTGCCATATAGTAGATCCTTATTGTTTATCTATTTTATATATATTATTGTGTATATGTTAATTCCCAATTACTAATTTATCTCTCATTTTTACACAAATAAGTATATTTTGAAATCACTTCATCTCATCAGACAGATGGAAAACAAGATAAGTCCATAAATAGAATCTTTCAGTGAACCTTAATTCAAAGGAAATAGCACAAATTATCAATTTCTGTTTAGATATGGCCTGATAAAGGCTTCTAGTCAATGACTTATTTTCTCTCTGTTTTTAAAGGAGACTGGCAAGGGTTAAAAAGTGTTGATCAAATCATAGTCCTGCATTAAGTTTTTCTCCTTTGGGGAATCAGAATATATGAAGAGGCTTGCAAATGGAATAACTTTTTGCTATGCAATTTTATATTCTTTAATGTATTATGCCCTTAAAACTCCCACTAATTTTTTATACCATGAGTGGTATATTTTGTTCACACTAGTCTCCCTCACTGATGTATTTATTTACTCACTATCTCTATAAGCAGTATCATCAAGCCTTCTTGTAGATACTTTTTTAAAATTTTTTTATTTTTTTCATTTATTTTTATTAGTTGGAGGCTAATTACTTTACAATATTGTAGTGGTTTTTGTCATACATTGACATGAATCAGCCATGGATTTGCATGTATTCCCCACCCCGATCTCCCCTCCCACCTCCCTCTCTACCCGATCCCTCTGGGTCTTCCCAGTAGATATTTTATATTTAGTGAATTGCCTCACCTAAAAACCCAACAGCTAGAGGTGAGCATCTGAGGCCACTTCTGTCAGAAGGTCAGCATTTAGACAAACCCACTCCCTGCTCGGGACTTCCCCAGTGGCTTAGATGGTAAAGAACATGCCTACAATGCAGGAGACCCGGGTTCAATCCCTAGGTCGGGATGATCCCCTGGAGAAGGGAATGGCTACCAAATCCAGTAGTCTTACCTAGAGAATTTCATGGACAGACCACAGGGTTGTAAACAGTCGGACACACAGTGAATTGCCCAACTTGAATGTAACAAAACTTCATTCCTTTAAAATACCCTATAATTCAGATTGTTACTACTATTTTTGCAGTGACCCTCTGAGACATCTTCCCTAATAATCAACCCATATTTGTTTCAATATAACCAATCTTAAGCCAAGGAGTTCTTACCATCCTTTCTGACACTGTTTTGAATTGTGCCCACCTAGAAACTCAATGAACTCACCATGCAATTGCCCTGTACAGTCACTTAATTTGTAGGTCCCCATTCAATAATTACCAAAATTTTGAGTGAATTCTTCCTTTTGTAGGCCTCTTTGTTCATTTTAAAGGATCCTGGAACCCCTCCTACAAGTGATGTAGATTTCCTTTGCACCCGCCTGCTCAAATGATGAAACTGAGATATACCATTTGCTGCGCAGTTTCTCTATGAGGACATGGAGATGAGTGAATGACAATGTAGATGGTGAAGTTTACAGGTAGGATCCCATTTTAAAAAAGCAAAATCAGAAATAAGTCTGCATGTGAAATAATGGTGAACTTTGAAATACTGTTACTGATGTGCGTGCTGAGTTGCTTCCAACCTGTCTGATTCTTTGGGACCCCATAGGCTGTGGCCCGCCAGGCTCCTCTGCCCATGGGATTCTCCAGGCAAGAATAGTGGAGTGGGTTGCCATTTCCTCCTCCGGGGGATCTTCCCAGCCCAGGGATTGAACCCGAATCTCTAACTTCTCCTGCAACTGATAGGCGAGTTCTTTACCAGAAGCGCCACCTGGGAAGCAGGATATTCTAGGCTCTGTGTGTACTTATTTTCTGTAGTAACTAAACCTTCTTCTGGAATCTCTAAATGCCTAGAGAGTGGAAAACTTACATTGCTAATCATGGCATTTTTGGCACCCTTCCCTTCTTGTGTATAAAGCATCCCTGCCCCAGGTTAGCATGGGCTCTTTGTGGGTATCTAAAGTCTAACGCTCCTCTTCTCCATCCTCTTTCCAAGATGGCATCTGGTGAAGTTATTGCTAGGGATTGTGGCTAATGATGGGACAAGGGGCCAGGGTAGCCCATCCAGCTGCTGTTTTCCACTGTGCTCTCAGGGAGGAGCTCTGTCCCACTTATTATTACACACAAGCTTCCTCTCTGCTTAAGTCCCTGCTCCCAGTGACCTTCACAAGGACCAGGATTTAGGTCTGTTCTGCTCATTGCTGCCTTCCTGGCACCTTCGAAGTGTCATCTCAGGCACACAGTTGGTGCAGGAGAATCACTTCTAGAATAAATGCATGAATGTAATTGGTTCCTCTTGTTCTGTGACCCTGAACTACATTGTTATCACTGAGGCCTTGACCTTGGTGGCCTCCCTGCCTACTCCCAGACCTGTGCAAGCCTGTAGGTGTCTAAGTCTCTCCCTTCACCTAGGAGGCCAACATAGAAATTTCCCCATTCCTGCAAACTCAGACCCAGAACCACATATAAAAAAGGACGCTGGAGAGTGTACTCTCTGAGTTCCTTCTGTAGCTCAGAGGAAAAACTCAGAAGAATAAAATGGTGATGCTGAGTCAATAAGAGACTTTCTGGCATTCCTTGCTTAAAAATTTAGAAAAGCTTTCCTCTCTTGCCAGGCTATTGTCTTTCTGCCGGGTCAGAGATCTTATTTTCATGTATCAGAAGGGGAACACTGACCCAGCTCTTTTACTTCCTCTCGCTAGAAACATAATTCTCCCCAAGGTGAAGGTATGCCTCTAACAGAAAAGGAGATGGGTTATGTTCAAGGCAATGCAAGAAAGAAAGACAGGTTTGTAAGTGAATTAGCCAACAACTCATACATCTATGGGCATATCCTTCTCATGAATACAAAGTAAAGTTTAAAATACTACTTTATTAACACTAGTACCTGGGGTAGGGGGAGTGGAATGGGCTTAGCACAGGTATTATTTGTACTTTATTGTTGCATGCATGCATGCTCATTTGCTCAGTTGTGTCCAACTCTTTGCAACCTCATGAACTTTAGCCCACCAGGCTCCTCTGTCCATGGGACTTCCCAGGCAAGAATACTGGAGTGGGTTGCCATTTCCTACTTCAGGGGATCTTCCCCACCCAGGGATTGAACCTCTGTCTCTTGTGGCTCCTGCCTTGCAGGTGGATTCTTTACCACTGTGCCACTTGTTATGCACATCTTTATGTTCAAATGGCTACAGTGAACATTGTTACCTTCAAAATCTTGATAAGTATAAAAATGTTCTAAGAGTAAAAAGTAAACTGCTTGGACCTTCAAAGTTGTATACGTCTGTATGTTTAAGTGCAAAACAGTACTAAGAACCCTCAGGTGGGTGAAAATCACTGGGGAACTGAAAACCCCAAAAGCCTGGGTCCCACCTCAGGATAACATACTTAGGGTGATCCTTATGCCCAGTGGGCACTGAGAACCACCCTGCAGTGTGGATGGTGGTGACAGGGATGGTTTGGGGTCAGCATGCAAGAGGCCCCAAGGAGTCTTCTGGGAAGACTTTTGAGGCACACAACTTTGCAGCATGGGCTAGAGAGGTGGAGTGATTACAGCACAATTCTATCACTCCATGTGTTCTGCAGGCCAACTGGAGTAGGCAGTGGCAAGCAAGCCAAGAATTTGAGGGTCATTTTAACAGAATCTCAATAAGATTCTAATATTTCAGGCCCCCTTGACACTGACACCAGAAGTTTCAGTAATGAAAGGAAATAGGGACAGTGGCTTTGAAATCATAAACATACAGGTTTGGGATGACTTATGAGAGCAAAGGTTGGCAAGAACAGTCCCTGGGAAGCGATCAGCAGAAATGTGGTCAGAAAAGCAACTCAGACATCAGTATCTTTGTCACAGGCATCAGCAGGTGGATATTGCAGCCTTTGGTGCATCTTAGGGGCAGGAAACGTAGGCTAACCTGCAGCCAGAAGAGCTAGCTGGTCCACAGAGCATCCATGAGGTCCGTTCTAGAAAATTTCCAAAAGTATTTGTCAGGAATTTGAGGTGGCAACTGAGCTAGAAAAATACTGTTTGTCTCATCATTAGTCTGATTCATTCTTGGGCTCCATTCTGAAAAAAGAAAGAAAAGAAAAAAAAAAAAATCACACAAATAGCCAATCAGGATTTCCCTAGTGGTAGAGTGGTTAAAAATCCACCTGCCAGTGCAGGGAACATGGGTTCAGTTCCTGGTCTGGGAGGATCTCACATACCACAGGGCAATAAACCCATGTGCTACAACTACCGAGCCTGCACTCTAAGGCCTGTGCACCAAAAGTAGAGAGTAGCCCTTACTCACTGCAACTAGAGGAAGCTCACGAGTGGCAAAGAAGACCCAGCACAGCTAAAAATAAATAAACAATAAATTCTTTAAAAAGAAATTTAGTTCTTTGGTGCACTTTTTGATTGGGTCTTTTATTTTTCTGGAATTGAGCTGCAGGAGTTGTTTGTATATTTTTGAGATTAATTCTTTGTCCGTTGCTTCATTTGCTATTATTTCCTTCCATTCTGAAGGCTGTCTTTCCACCTTGCTTATAGTTTCTTTTGTTGTGCAGAAGCTTTTAATTTTAATTAGGTCCCATTTGTTTATTTTTGCTTTTATTTCCAATATTCTAGGAGGTATAGGATCATAGAGGATCCTGCTATGGTTTATGTAGAGAGTGTTTTGCTTATGTTTTCTTCTAGGAGTTTAATGGTTTCTGGTCTTACATTTAGATCTTTAATCCATTTTGAGTTTATTTTTGTGTATGGTGTTAGAAAGTGTTCTAGTTTCATTCTTTTAAAAGTGGTTTTCCCAGCACCACTTGTTAAAGAGATTGTCTTTTCTCCATTGTATATTCTTGCCTGCTTTGTCAAAGATAAGATGTCCATAGGTGCGTGGACTTATCCCTGGGCTTTCTATTTTGTTCCACTGATCTATATTTCTGTCTTTGTGCCAGTACCACACTGTCTTGATGACTGTGGCTTTGTAATAGAGACTGAAGTCAGGCAGGTTGATTCCTCCAGTTCCATTCTTCTTTCTCAAGATTGCTTTGGCTATTCGAGGTTTTTTGTAATTTCCATACAAATTGTGAAATTATTTGTTCTAGTTCTCTGAAAAAAACTGTTGGTAGCTTGATAGGGATTGCATTGAATCTATAGATTGCTTTGGATAGTATACTCATTTTTCACTATATTGATTCTTCTGATCCATGAACACAGTATATTTCTCCATCTATTTGTGTCCTCTTTGATTTCTTTCACCACTGCTTTATAGTTTTCTATATATAGGTTTTTTGTTTTATTTCTCCAAAGACATACAGATGGCTAACAAACACATGAAAAGATGCTCAACATCACTCATTATCAGAGAAATGCAAATCAAAACCACAATGAGGTATCATTTCATGCTGGTCAGAATGGCTGCTATTCAAAAGTCTACAAGCAATAAATGCTGGAGAGGGTGTGGAGAAAGGGATCCCTCTTACACTATTGGTGGGAATGCAAACTAATACAGCCACTATGGAGAACAGTGTGGAGATTCCTTAAAAACTGGAAATAGAACTGCCATATGACCCAGAAATCCCATTGCTGGGCATACACACTGAGGAAACCAGAATTGAAAGAGACACATGTACCCCAATGTTCATCTTGGCACTGTTTATAATAGCCAGGACATGGAAGCAACCTAGATGCCCATCAGCAGATGAATGGATAAGAAAGCTGTGGTACATATACACCATGGAATATTACTCAGCCATTAAAATGAATACATTTGAATCAGTTCTAATGAGATGGATGAAACTGGAGCCTATTATACAGAGTGAAGTAAGCCAGAAAGAAAAAAAAAAAAAACCAATACAGTATACTTACGCATATGTATGGAATTTAGAAAGATGGTAACAATAACCCTGTATGCCAAATAGCAAAAGAGACACAGATGTGTTGAACAGTCTTTTGGACTCTGTGGGAGAGGGTGAGGGTGGTATGATATGGGAGAATGGCATTGAAACATGTAAATTATCATATGTGAAATGAATCGCCAGTCCAGGTTCGATGCATGATACAGAGTGCTTGGGGCTGGTGCACTGGGATGACCCAGAGGGATGGGGTGGGGAGGGAGGTGGGAGAGGGGTTCAGGATGGGGAACACATGTACACCCATGGAGGATTCAAGTCAATGTATGGTGAAACCAATACAATGTTGTAAAGAAAAATAAATAAATAAATAAATTTTAAAAAAAGAAAGAAAAGAAATTTAACAGAGAGCCAATCGCCCTGCACCAGGACAAGCTGAGGGTCAGGAAGGCTTCACTGAGGTGGTGACAGGAAGTGTGCTCCCAGGTGGGCCCACACAATACAGGGTTTGGGTGGAAATTGTCACTATCTACTACTGCCCAATGTGATCAAGGAATCTTCATCAAGGCCTGCTTTCTTGGACTTTACCCATTGGCCTACATGTCTGTATGCCCCTTGGTGACATGGGGAATCCCTGCTTAGCGTATTGTCTGGGAATGTATTTGTGGTTTCATCTGAGTAGAATTTCCAGTTACCAACTTGTAACAGCAAGAAAAGTATCTGTCACCAGCTCTACTCCAAACATGAGGTTCAAAGTCCCAAATACTTAAAAAAGAAATCTGGTGTCTCTTCTATCTTGATTTTTCTAATTTTTACCCAATGTTGCTGTTTGGTTCTTATTTGTAGAAGACCATTTCCCTCAGGCTCTATGTCTTCTGTCAGCAAGGCCCAGGCTAACTTATGAGATTCATGTGGTAGCTTATTTTTCAATGAAAAACAAGTGAATTAAATGTGATTACACTCAGAAGACCAAAGAATCATCCTACTGTCTCATTTTTGTGGTCCTGTATTTCAACCTCTCTGAAGAAAAATTCAGAGTTAAAAGGAAAAATCCAAAATATCAACTTACCTTTACATCTGCTTCTGCACATTCAGTGACCTTTGCAGTGAGAAACAAACCAGAGCATCACTTGCCAAGACATATGTTTAAAATACAGATATATTTCAATAAAACTTAAGTATACTTAACACATATAAACTATGCATTTTTGAGGCATATTTTAAGTGCATAAATAAACAAGATTGTAAAAACCAGTATATTTTACATGTTCTACTAAAGAAATAGTTTTAATGTGATGATGATGCAATTATGCTCTTCATAAAACTTTTAAGAATTTACCAAAAGTATTAATTTATCACACACAAAAAAGAAATGAAGTCTGAGAATAAGACCTAAGATCAGAGTTGTATAACAAGCATCTCCTTTCATTCCTTTTAGACTTCTTCTTGGTATAGCCTCAGGTGAGACTTCAAGTAGACTATGAACACCATTCAAATGGCCTCTGGTCCACCATCTCAGCCTTGCTCTCAGGCAGCCTAGCCTTACTCTGCCATGAGGGTCAGTTTTGTGCATCTGCAATGGTCAAAAGAAAAGCTGCTTTTCACTCAGCTAGCTTTTCCTTCTTGGAGCACTTTGGATCTTGCTGGATCATAAGTCCTGTCTATGGTACAAAAAACCCTGGCTTCCCCATCCTGGCCTCCCTGTAGAGCCTAGTGAGCCTCCCTTGAGCTGCTCAGAGATTCTGCCTCATTTTCCCTTATATCACACAGGCTCTTCTCCTGAAGGAACAGTAAAGGAAAACAAGACACATAAACTTACCCTGGCATAGAAATATGGGACAATTGGCATGGGGCCCTGGCCTAAACAAGGGTTTAGCTTCCCTGAGCTTCCTTAGTGGCTCAGATGGTAAAGAATCTGCCTGCAATTCAGGAGACCCAGATTTGATCCCTGAGTTGGGATGATCCCCTGGAGAAGGGAATGGCTACCCACTCCAGTATTCTCACCTAGAGAATTCCATGAACAGGGGAGCCAGGCAGGCTATAGTCCATGGATTCGCAAAGAGTCGGACATGACTGAGCAATTACCATTTTCACTTTTTTTTTTTCATTTTTACTTCCTGGCCTAAATAAAAGAGTAAGGAGAATAGGGAGATATGAATTTTACCTAAGGTTAAAAACAAACTTGAGCGCTGCCCCTCTATAGCTTCATCAGATCCAGGCCTTGTGGTCCTTGGAGGTGAAGGCATGGTGACATTTTGCAGCTTGGAGGAATATTTGTGGTTCGACAAGCAGACCTAATAACTGCACTCTACCCATGAAATTTTCTTGAGCAGAAATCTAATAGAAATCAATCTCTTCCCAAGAAGTTTTCTGAGGAAACTCCAGCATAAATATCAATCTACTTGGGAATATCCATAGACGAAGAAATGAGAAAGAGATGAAGAGGGAGACCAAGTCAAAACAATGTAGGGATTTGTTAATAAGAGTGTGAGGAGAGGTAAGGTCAGCTGATAGGTCAGCTGAGCTTTGGCCTTGGGCTGAATGCTCATTGGTTGGGGGTGGACGTAGGAGTGTGGATCCAGGTGGGAGATGGTGCCTTGTTCTGAGGTACAGTGTCAGGTCATGGCCATAACAGAGCGACAGGTACATCACTCATGGATTAGGGGAGCAGATAGAGAAAGTCCCCAAGGTACAGAGGAGGGTTGGTTCAATATGGAAACCCTCAACTCTCTCCATCAAGGAGTCAGGTTACTCTGTTTCTCTGGGGTACACATGAGACAGAAAGATGTGCATTAAAAACATTGGTTTAAAAAACTAGAAAGACATTAGAACATAGGAAGGAAGAATAGACGCTTACACCCCTTTGAATTGACTATCAATAACAAAGCAAACTGAACTTTCTGGATCTGCTCTGAATCTTAATGGGCAGGAGAATGTAAAAGTGAAGAGTGGGAATTCATTGCAGGGGATACGTGAGTACAGATGCACAACATGAAGCATGGCGTTAATGTGAGCATCCTTTCTTGGGCCATGTTGTCTTGTTTTATATACATGAAGTAATATCCAGGGAGGCTTCATCTGTCCATTCATAAACTTGTTGCCACTATGCTGTTATCTCCATGGAGGTCTGAAATCTTTAACTATGGTCTCCTACCTTGAGAATTCCAAGGATGCAAATCTTTGAAATTCCTAGGAGTCTGGCTGTATTGATAGTGAGTTGTAGATTTGCCACCTCTGGTCCTAGTTTTCTGGGGACCAGAGCGAAAATGTGAGCAAGCTCCGATGACCTTTCCTATGAATGCGTTGTGATTTTTCTAAGACAGGAAACGAAAGCCTGTGAGAAACTGGTAAACATCTCTTCAAGAATATCCTGTCTGCCTGGACTCAGAAGCCCTTTCTCTGTGCCTTCTTTGTGTGACTCACCTGTGACACATCTGAAGTTTCTGATGACAGCCCGGCTCATACGTATGCTGTTTCCTGCCTCCAGGAAGGAAAAATAAATAAGACCAAATGTAGTTAAAAAGAGCAGTATAACCTGGAGAAGACCATGGCAACCCACTCCAGTATTCTTGCCTGGAGAATTCCACAGAGGAGCCTGGCAGCCTATAGTCCATAGGGTTGTAAAGAGTTGGACACGACTGAAGAAACTTGGCACACACAACTACTACATATAAAATAGGTAAGGACCCACTGCACAGCACAGGGAACTATACCCAATATTTTATAATAACCTATAAGGGAAAAGAACCTGAAAAATTTTATAATAGGCAATGCAGGAGACTCCAGTTCAATTCCTGGGTTGGGAAGATCCCTTGGAGAATACCCACTCCAGTATTCTTGGGCTTCCCTGGTGACTCATATGGTAAAGAATCCACTGCAATGTGGGAGACCTGGGTTCGATCCCTGGGTTGGGAAAATCCCCTGGAGGAGGACATGGCAACCCACTCCAGGATTCTTGCCTGGGGAATCCCCATGGACAGAGGAGCCTGGCGGGCTACAGTCCATGGGGTCACAAAGAGTCAGACATGACTAAGTGACTAAGCTCAGCTCAGCATATATATTCATATATATATTTTTATATACATATATATAATATATATGTATAATTGAATTACTTTGCATACTTCAATTAAAAAAAAAAGAACAGTGTAAAACCTTTGTCCTGGGACCTGGAAATCTAGATTGTCATCCCAGCCCTGCTACCATCTGATTTTGAACCCTGAAGCAAATCACTTCACTTTCCAAGGTTTGAAGTTTCTTGTCTTTAGAATGGAGAGGTAGGACTAGTGCCCTAGGACTTCTTCAGCTCTTACATGATAAGATCCTTTTAAATATAAATTTTCACTTTTTAGGATATATGAATAGATTATACATCTAACACCTTTGTGCCTACCTCCTTTTATGAAACACCAAAAATTACCAATACTTCTCTATGTGTAATTCCTTTGTATCAAATTATCTGATTTCAATCCCCTTCCCCACCTCAGAGGGAATGCTATTCTGAATATAGTATTTATTATTCTTTAATAGTCTTTATACTTTAATTATACACATTTTTTGCCCCTAAGCAATATATGGTACTGTTATGCATTTTTTAAACTTGATGTGTGTAAATGTAGTCAAGTCTATGTGTATTTGTTGGCAAGTGAAATTTTATGCTAAAAATTATATGTATGAGAGTCATATATGCTCGTATCTGTTGTTTTATTTTATTAATTTTCTTTGTTATGAAATATCATCTTAAGAATATGCAGAATATTTGTATTGATTCTCCGGCTGTTCAGCATTTAGGTTATTTTCCATTGTTTACTATTACAAACAACCATATTTTGGCATATGTAGCCTTGTATACAAAGATATGTTCTTAGGGTATATACCTACATGTTTGACTGCTGGTCTCAAGAGGTGTGCACGTACAACTTTATTAAACTTCTTTTCCAAATTGTTCTCTAAAGTAGTTGTGTTAATTTAAATCCCTACCAGAAGGATATTAGAGTATGTGAATCTAGAAAGTGAGGCCCTGCAATGGTTTCTCCTGATAAAGCAGTGTGGTCTTCCCTTCATAGGTGGTGAAACATTTTGTCTAATTTATAGGTGACAATGATGGAAAGTTCAAAATTATTAACATGGTTCATCTATTCCACAAATATTCTTGAGCATCTGCTACATACCTGGCTCTGAAAAGTGCTGGGTATCAAGAGTCCCTCCCTCATGGAACTAACCATACATGCATTTATTAAATGTCTCTTTTATGCAAGGAGTTTATTATCTATTTTTCTCATTTAATTATTGTCATAGACATATACTGGCAAGTAAAATATTGCCAATCCCATTTTTCAAATGGAGAAACTGAGGCACAGCAAAAGCACAAAGCTAAGAGATGGGATCAGAGCCCTGATGTGACTGTAAATGTCCTGTCCATTCCCCTGTTTTTTCCTTCCCTGCTGGTTGTCTTAAATCTTCTACACAGGCAAAGAAGGCCCATCCATGTGTGTGGTTCATGCCGAGATCCAGTATGGATAAACTGCAAAGCATGTGCCTACCCTCCAGACTCAGAAACCTGGAACTCCCCGAGGGGGACCTGGTCTCTCAAGCTCTCATAATGGGAAATATTTAGAAACTCCCGAGAAGAGTTCTTATATCTTCTACTGTGTTTTCTTTCTGTATCTTTTGGGGGAATTCATGTTTGATTATGGATGTCTGGATTATGGTCTCTGAGAAACAATAGTCATATCCCACAGAGATATGAAACTATGCAGGTGCCAAATAAAATCGAGTTCTAAAAACTCCAGCCTTGAGGTTTTTTTTTTCCCCCACAACATCTTGAAAGCATTTTCTCTGTGTCAACTATGTATTCTAATCCTAAAAGAAAGATCTTGATATTTGGAATATACAATATGCCCTTTTCCCTCGGCAAGGTGTACAATTAATTCCTTATGTTCTTGAATAAAATGGTGGAGTGGAGAGTGTCTCCAGGATCCCCAGAGCTTCCAGGCATACAATAAGAGTGTTTATCTTTTCATTTTCAGAAGCAATCACGACACACCCCTGCTTGCAGGAGAGTGAGTAGTGGGGATTTCTCTCAATTGTTTTCCCAAAGAGAGAGTAAATGAAGTCCTCAAGCCATCTGGTCGACCTTCAGCAGTCATTTACTATATTCATTTATCATATCTATGAGTAAACTACAATAACAAGAAAAGAGCTAGCCTCAGGAATAAGAATCATGGGAAAAGTTTAAATGTTAAGAGGTTAAAATTTATAAAAGGAAGAAATGGAAAATGGGAAAAGCTTCCTCATGCACCGTGCTCGCCTCAGTCTGCTTGTGTTGACCCATCTGTCCTGCGGTCCTGGCTGACTCCTCATGTTGACAGGTGGTTGTTGTAGCTCCCCACCATGGGGGAAGGGATAAAGGGGGAATCAAATTTCTGGGGTAACTCCCTCTCTATCTAAAGTCAGAGGCTGAGTAACTTCTCTGAATCAGAGCATTTTAGACAGATAGCTTGGAATTCAAAACACTGCCAGACTCCTAAATCTCTATCCACCCCCCTTCAACTCCCGATTACTGAGACCTAACTTGTTAATCAAAACCAAAAGTTTTCCTCAAACTAGAACAGACACACAAAACCAAGAGCTCATGGGAACTGGGGCAAATATTAGCTATAGAAATGAGCTAGAGTGAAATCTTTCCTTCCCAATGTCTCCCCATTTCCTCTGAAGATGTACATGCAGTGCCCATATCTTCAAAGAACACCTCAATTGTAGGCTATTTGGTAAGAAATGATCTGTGGTTGACTGGTACTACAATAACTCTGGATGTGACCATGCATGCAGGAGGGGCAGCTCAGAGTCCACAGTCTGCGTGCCATCATCTGGCTGCAATGGGCTCAGGGAACAAATCCCAACTCCCCACCTGGGGTTGGGAGCCATCTTAATTGTCTTATCCCTTTGTATTGATCTAGAGGATACTTTTAAAACAGATTTGAAGAATCTTAATTTAGCTGTTAATTTTCATCTTAGGCTTCCTTTCCTGAATGACCTTTAGCATATGGATTTCGATGAGTGGGAACTTCTTACATTTTATTACTACATGTGTTAAGTTTTCCTTAAACAACTTTTTATTTTGTATTGCTTTTTCATACTAATCCTTGGAAGAAAAGCTGTGACCAACCTGAAAATGAAAGTGAAATATCCATGGAATTCTCCAGGCCAGAATACTGGAGTGGGTAGCCTTTCCCTTCTCTAGGGGATCTTCCCAACCCAGGGATCGACCCCAGGTCTCCTGCATTGCAGGCAGATTGTTTACCAGCTGAGCCACAAGGGAAGCCCAAGAATACTGGAGTGGGTAGCCTATCCCTTCTCCAGCGGATCTTCCCCACCCAGGAATCGAACTGGGGTCTTCTGCTTTGCAGGCAGATTACTTACCAACTGAGCTAACAGGGAAGCCAGTGACCAACCTAGACAGCATATTAAAAAGCAGAGACATCACTTTGCCAACAAAGGTTCATTATAGTCAAAGCTTTGGGCTTTCCAGTAGTCATGTATGGATGTGAGAGTTGGACCATAAAGAAGGCTGAACACTGAAAAATTGATGTTTTTGAACTGTGATGCTGGTAAAGACTCTTAAGAATCCCTTGGACAGCAAGGAGATCAAACCAGTCAATCCTAAAGGAAATCAACCCTGAATATTCACTGAAAGGACTGATGCTGAAGCTGAAGCTCCAATACTTTGACCACCTGATGTGAAGAGGAGATTCACTGGAAAAGACCTTGATGCTGGGAAAGATTGAAGGCAGGAGGAGAAGGGGATGGCAGAGGATGAGATGGTTGGATGGTGTCACTGACTTGATGGACATAAGTTTCGGCAAGCTCCAGGATATGGTGAAGGACAAGAAAGCCTGGTGGGCTGCAGTCCATGAGTCACAAAGAGCTGGACACAACTGAGTGATTGAACAACAATTTTGTATTGGGGTATAGCTGATTAACAATGTTATATTGCCCAAATATCCTTTTTCATGGAGTGTGAGAAGAGTGGGCAATGGGAAGAAATTAGGACTGTAGCTGGGGTACACATTTTAAGGCACAAATCTTCCCTAGGCCATTCAAAACATAGAGGAGACTACCGAATTTCCCTCTAAACAAGGCTGACCCTAGTTCTACCACTTTTCGGGATAATGGCCTGTTTTCCCAGATGCCCAACATTTTTCAAGATGTCAGGTAAGAGCTGCACATATTTTTTTCATAGTGTATCTGATTTTTACTTATAAAGAAAAAGGAAAAATTTAATTAATTACTGTGATCAACAGATTCTGTGATACATTGCCCAAGTGCCCCTTTAATGAAGAATTTTTGCCCCAGCTGCTGGGTGTGCTTTTAGCAGATAACCTTTAATAGCAGATAACCTATTTTTGGGTCTCCTGCATCTAGAGAGAGCCCCAATTCCCAAAGCTGCACCTCTTTCTATGGAACACAGCATGCTCAAGGGGCAAAATCATTAGGTGGCTAACAAGAATACTACTCAATTTTTATCATAAAGAATATCAAGAATGGATGATAAGAAGTGACGCCTAATCACATTTGCCATAATCTTATCAGTTACAAGCACATCACAGGTCCTGCCCACGCTACAGGGAGCATCCTAGGGTCTGTCTCCCACATTGAATCATCAAAAAGGCTGCCAGCCTCAAGTACCCGAAGCGGCAGGTCCACAGAGCAGTGCTAACAGCACAGCTACTGGGGCCTTAGGACTTGAGAGACCCAATGGTATTAGCAAGGGCTGAAGAAAAGTTACAAGGAGTTTATTAATATTTTGAATATCACATTTTATGCAACACAATAATTAATAATATCTTATTAATGTGATATCTTGATTGAATCATGTGATTTTTCTGGCTCATTTTTCTACAAATTCATCAAAACTTAGCAGCCTCATTTTCAATGATATAATCGAAAGCAATGTTGGTTTGCTCTTGGAAAATGTAAGATCAAAAATAATTTTTAATTTTGAGAAGTTTCTTTCTGCTGATAAAACCATTACTGGAATTGTTATGAGTATATTACAGATTGTGACAACATTGGTACAAATTTCAGATAAATTATTTCAAAATAAGACTTTAGTACATCTAGAGCATGATTCTAAATCCTTTTCTAAAAAGATTTAACTCTTCATACAAATCATTTTTGTTTAAGTCTGAGTTTAATTTTAAACATAAATTTATACAATGACATTTTAATGCTTCCTCTGACATTTCCTGTAATTTGTGGAACTTGTACAAGAAATTAAAGTGACTTTGTGATTTGTATATAACTCAAAATGCCTGTTATGTAGTCTATTGCTACATCTTTTTTGACAAGAATACACTGGTTTTTAAATTGCCTTTCTTGTTAGCAACTGGTTCATTGGAAAGTTCATATGAAACTACAGCTCTTTCCATTAAATGGGACAATTTTAAACTTAATTTCTATTTCTAGTGTACGGACCTATGCTTTCCAACCTTGCAGCAAATTCAAAACCAGAAATTCTACACTCTTTGAAGAATTCTAGTAATTCCCTGATATGCTTTATTGCAACGTCCTTGTTTATGCTTTCTAAAGAGCTCTGGTTCTAATAAAAATGTGTATTGTGGTAGTAGGGGGCAGTTCCCCCACATATCCAAGCAATTCTCAGATACCAGCTGAGTATCCCACAATTCACCTCATTTCGGACACTATCTACCTGCAGAGAGAATCAGATTCCACAGGTTAAGGGATCAGTTCTACAAGACTGTTCCCCCTTCACACACACACACATACTTCAGATGCCAACTGCAAGTCCAGATCATCACTTGACCCATTGATCAGAGGTTCCAACAACCCACTCCTTGGTTTTGGCTAATTTGATAGAGCAGCTCACAGAACTCAGAGAAAACTTTTACTTACTAGATCACTGGTTTGTTATAAAAGGATATAACTCAGGAACAGCCAGATAGAAGAGATGCGTAGGACTAGGTATGGGGAAAGGGTGAGGAGCTTCCATGTCCTGTCTATGAGAGCCACACCCAAATCTCCAGATGTTCATCAACCAAGAAGCTCTCTAAATCCCATCCTTTGGGTTTTTACGGAGACTTCATTACATAGGCATCATTGGCCATCGGCCATTGGTTAAACTTCCAGCCCTGCTCCCCTCCATGGAGGTCAGGAGAGGAGACTGAAAGTTTCAACCTTCTAATCATATGATTGGTTCTCCTGGCAATTAACCTACCTCCTTGAAAGTGAAAGTGAAGTTGCTCAGTTGTGTCTGACTCTTTGTGACCCCATGGACTTTAGTCTACCAGGCTCCCCTGTCCATGGCATTTACCAGGCAAGAGTATTAGAGTGGGTTGCCATTTCCTTCTCCAGGGGATTTTCCGGACCCAGGTATTGAACCCCAGTCTCCCACATTGAAGGCAGATGCTATACTGTCTGAGCTACCAGGGAAGCCCAACCTATCTCCTTAGATGCTTTCTAAAAGTCACCTCATTAATATAACAAAAGTACCTCTCAGCAGTTAGGAAATACCAAGGGTTTGAGGAGCTCTGTGCCTGAAATGGGGATGAAGACCAATAATATATTTCTTATTATAACTCGCAGCATTACACTTTCCTTTTGTAATAACCTACTGAAATGTTTACTGGCTGAGCGCAGGTAGTCCCTCTCTCAGCCCTCAGGCTGAAGAGTCAGTATTTGTGCAGATGTCACAGCACCAGGCTGCAGGGATGAATGGGAAAGCTGGCCTCTCACCACAGGTCCCAGCATTAAACTCAAGAGCTTTCTTCCTTTCTTCCAGGACTGTGGCTGCCACCATGGTTGTTTCTGTTGCTGCTGCTGCCATCCCAGTCCAGGCCACCCCTGCGATCTTCAGAGCCCTGACCTGTCCCTGGTATGCCTAGGTGCACCAGGTACCCAGGCTGATTGCTTGGTGTGCATGCTGAACACCGACTGCTGTGCCTGTGGATCTGACAGTATATGTACTGTCAGCTGGTTATTTCCCCTGCATACACACATGCCCTCTTGTTTTACTGGACTTCCCTGCTAGGCATAAGTTAAAAGATAAAATCATTAATAACTTCAAGATAGTGTTCACAGAGCATTAAACCAAGCACGCAGCCCATTAGGAGAATGGAGTCCTGTGTGACTATGTTGATTACATGCCCATGAAGCTAGCCCTGATGGCATAACTTGCTCAAAAAGTCAGTGTTCTTGGATGTCCTATGTGTTGGTGGCTGCTACACTGTCACAGGACCAAGCAGGGAAGACCACACAGAACCAAGAAGAGAAGTGCCTCCTCTTTCTAAATCCCACCAGGGTCCCTCTAATGCCCTCTATTAATAAAGCTTAATACCATGCCAGATGGGAAAGATAAAATACAGTCCAGCTCCAGCATCACAGTGCAGGATGAAGAATGGATTTAGAGAGGTTTTCCCCAGTGGTCTAGTTGTTAGGACTCTGTGCTTCCACTGCAGAGGGCACACGTTTGATCCCTGGTCAGGGAACTAAGATTCTGCATACAGCACAGTGCAGCCAAAAAGAAAATGAATTTAGAGGACTAAAGAGTTGACTTAACTCCATTTGGAAATGAGCAGAGTTTGAAAGGCTAAAGGCAAAAGAATTTTACATAAGCACTGGGTTCCAGTTGATAGTTTTGTTCCATGAAGGTTTGGGTTAACAATTCTGACACCACTATGCATGTATACTTGGGCTGGGCAATTAAGTAGATGGTAGAAGCCAGGTTTCACTGTGCTGAAGTGGGAGGTTATGAATAAGCAAGGGAATGAGGCTAGAATGATCCATGTGGTAATAAGTTAGAGTTGGAGACATCAGTATGAACCCATGTTTGGCTCAACATCGGAAGGACTGATGCTGAAGCTGAAGCTTCAATACTTTGGCCATTAGATGCAAAGAGTTGACTCATTGGTAAAGACCATGATGCTGGGAAAGATTGAGGGCAGGAGGAGAAGGGGGGTGACAGAGGATGAGATCATTAGATGGCATCATAGACTCAATGGATAGGAGTTTGAGCAAACTCTGGGAGACAGTGAAGGACAGGGAAGCCTGGTATGCTGCTGTCCATGGAGTCGCAGAGTCCATGACACAACTGAGTGACTGAACAACAACAACAAAGATATACATGGTTACATATAGAAATATTCACACAGATGAATGACCTGAGAGGGAGGGCTGGGAAGTGAAGACCCCTTAATTACAGTAAATATATCTAGAACTCAGATCTTGGTTTCTAATCTTGTTCTCTAATAAGGGAATCAGGGCTTGTTGAAGAACACGTTGATACTAGGACTGAGGCAGGAAACATTCAAAATGAGCCTGGAGTATCTAAGATGCCAAAAAATGGGAAAATGCAAAAAACCAAAACCAAAACCAACCTGAAAAAATGCACAGTAAGGGGGAGGAGTCCCACTGTAATGGAAAGGAATCCAGATGCCAGCTAAAAGAGTTCCAAATGGCCAGAGCTGGAATGATTTGAGCAATAAGATAAATAATGGAGTGTTGAATTATTGTTCAAAGTATAGTATTAATTTCTATAAGTCCATAGTGATATAAATAAATAATTGAATAAGTTAATAAGTGGGAGAAAATAGACAAATCTTCCATGCTGAAGAATTCTTAATAATTAACGTAGCTACTCCTTCACCCTTAAGGTAGTACAACATGGGAGAAGATTTATAAAAAGAGTAACTTAATAGTGGAGACTCTGACAAACATCACTGCAAGCCAGATGATCAGAGGTGGCATCGACTCTGACAGGTCACACAAATAGCATGTACTCTTCAAATGATGTGAAGAATGGCCCGTAGCTCTGTGACCTTCTTGCCCAAAGCACATTACTACACAATGAAAAGCTCAGACAAATCCCAACTGAGGAACAGTCTATATAATAACTGACCTCAAAACTGTCAAAATCAACAAAAACCAAGGATGCCCAAGAAAAGATCATAATCAAGAGAAGTCTAAGGAGACTTGACTACTAAATATTATGTGTGGTCCTGGATGGGATCCTGGGGCAGAAAAGAACATGAGGGAAACACTGGGGCAATCTGAACAAAGAATGGACTTTAGTTAATAATAATATGCTAATATTGATCCCTTAGTTGTGACAAGTATATTATGCAGATGTAGGATGTTAGGGAGTACTGTGTGATGGATATACAGTGATTCTCTGTATTTAGATAGATATCACTATCTTCACAATTATTCTGTAAACTTAACACTGCTCTAAAATAACAATTTATTTTTAAAAGAATAGATTCGAAGCTGAGAGACTGAAACTTGATAAGTGAATGACATATTAACGTCCTTCAGAGAGTATTCAACCCTGAAAGAGGCACTGGACTATAGAAGAGACAAAATGCTTTGGTCCACTAACCTCAGCCAGCCTCTATCCTCAGCCTTTGCAATAAAGGCACAAAGGCACATGTGTGAAATGTACAGATGACCAGGGATGAAGCAGGCACCTGAGCCATCAGCATGTACTCCAACATACCGAGGCTGATCTAGCTATCTTCATGGCTGAATGTCCAACCTGCCCATCATGGGGGCCAATAATGAGCTCTTAATATTGGCATGAGGCAGAATGGCCACTTGGTGTCAAGTTGTCAAGTCAACTACATTGAACCTCTTTCACCTTCCAATCCTGCTTCTTTCTCTTCTCATCCATAAGCATTCATCCCAAGAGCAATGTTTAATAAACATCTTACATGCTGATCTCCAACCCAGCATCTGCATCCCAAGGAAACCAACCCGTGACAAATGTCTGCTCAGTGTCAAGATCTATGCTGGGTGAGCTGTGTTTGTCATTTCTGCTATTTTTCACAACATCCTGTGAGATATTTTCAATGGTGCCTACCTTTAAGAGTTGAGGCAGAAAGTCTCAGAGGTTAATGAACTTGTCCAGGGTTCTATCACTCTCAGGTTCACAGCTACTTCAAAGGTCATGTCTGGAAAGGCTACCATGGTAGCTATACCTGTTGTAAGATAAAGAAAAGGACACTAATGATCATTTCCTCCAATAAACCAGACATTTTGCTAGACCCTTGTGCCTGCAAATCATTCAGTTTCACTAACCCAATTAAAGTAGAGAGGGTTATCACCATTTTAAACATCAATAAAGCCAAGGATAAGGGACTTTGGCTAGAAGAGCAGCAAAGTTGGTTGTGGAATCCATTCCTGTCTGAATTCAAAGGCAGCACACTCTCCTCCAGGTCAAACTGCTTACTCTAAGATCAAGAGCCACCCAGAGAGAGCCTGAGAGATTGGAGACCCTGAGACACATATTTACCTAGAAACAGCACAAACTATGCTGTATTCATTGACTTATTGATCAAAAAGATGGGTATCTTCTTTCTCAGTGAGTTTCACAGATTTTCCAAAGGGGTCTCCCAACAGCCTCCTAGACCCTGCAGTAACTTATAGTAAGTGTTGTTGCTGTTTAGTCACTAAGTCATATCTGACTCTTATCAATCCTATGGACTGTAGCCCACCAGGTTCTCCTCTGTCTGTGGGATTTTCCAGGCAAGAATACTGGAGTGGGTTTCTGTGCCCTCCTCCAGGGGATCTTCTCTATCCAGGGATCAAACTCACGACTCCTGCATCTCCTGCATTGATAGGCCAATTCTTACCACTGAGCCACCAGGGAAGCTCTAATAATAACGGTGCTTACATAATTTTTGATCCAAAGCATGATACGTAAGAGTATCATGGGACAATAGGAGAAAACCAGATGGCCATGAGTAAATGGAGAAAAATGCTCCCCCTACTATTGGGAAAAAATGTTCTATGTTTCTTACGTATACTCTTAGTTCACAATTAGTGCCTCAAACTAAATCACACCGTAAGTTGGGTTTTAGGAGAGAGTGCTTCACTGAATGGCCCTGGCTTTAATGCACTGAGTTTTCCCCTGAAAATTCAACCACAATTCTGGCCTCTTAATCACATAGCCGCTTGAGTTCCACTCTGATATAAACACTGCACATTTCCGATTTGTGGAATTGTTTTCCTTTAATTAAATGAAGGGGGGAGGTGTAGTTATTTTCAACTCTCTGCACAAATTACTACCCAGTAGAAACAGAATCATGTATTGTAAGTAGTACTCATTCTATTTATCGTGCCGTCTATTGATGTGTGTTGGACTTGTTCTATTTTGGAGGCACTGCCATGGTAACTGGGCTCCTGACAAAGGCCTGTGTCAGAGCCAAACTTGTACATGCAGAACTTCAGATAAGTGATGAAATAAAGAATCAACCTCAGCAGGCTCAAAAATAACAATTTGGAGAATCATGTTTTGCTCCTGAGTGTTTTCATCCACAAAGTTGGGAAGTTCTGACAGGCAGATCATGGGATTTACTGGACATCAAACTGGATCTGAGCAAAAGTCTCTTAGCACCCCCTGTCAACTTCTTTGGCTCTGCCTTTGGGTCAGGCTCACAGATTTAGGCAAAAAGTACAAGCTGGTGTTCAGCCTTTAGAGAACCAGGGTGGCTTTAGAAGATTGGCCTTGACTCCATGGCCCTGAGATGTGGCCTGGAATCTTCCCTTAGATAGCTCAGGGGCTTCCCCAAACCAGGATTCTGTTGCCACTTCTATACATGGAAGCCCTTGGAAGGCATGGGTGCCCTAATGTCAGGTTCCCTCTGAAGCTGGTGCTGGTAGGAGATGGGGGAGGAGTCTGCCTGATTCTCCCTCCTCTGTAGAACCAGCAGATCTCAGTGTTCCTGTGGTGAGTGGGCACCTAAACCATGCTGACTCTCTATAGCCCAGGTCTGCAGGGACCAAGGACACAAGAAGGAAGCTCATATGAACAAAACTCCTTTCCCTGGAGGATTTCCCTTTGGATTTGGCATAGAAATAACAGTCTCTCATTACTTCCATTCAATTTCTTACTCTGAAAATCATAAGCAGTGACCAGGTCAAGCTCTTCCTTCCCCATCTCTACCCCATCCTCCTTCTTTTTCCTAGATCCCCTCAGCCTATCAGTTCAGGCTTGGTTTAGCTCCTGGGTTGGATCCAGGAGTAGAAGGAAGCTCACATGCTCAGGGATGGCTATGGACCAGTCCACAGAACTCATCCTGGGGTTCAACATCAGTGGGAGAATTGCCTTTCCTTTTCCACTAGTTTTAGCCACTGCTCATGGCTTCATGAGCTAACTTATTCAGGTTTGAATTCAACCCAGAAGCAAGATGACCACCATTTATCTGAAACCTGCTCAGAAGAACTAAAAGTAGATGCCTCACAAGTCTCTGGGGAGCCATGAGCCCCAGAGGGAAGGTTAATGGGAATGGTAGCATCAGTATATATTTCCTGACCCCAGCAAGAAGAAACCAGGGCACAGACAAGCAGAAGGGGGAAAATGGAGGGGTTTTCCTGTTTATTAGAGAAACAGATTCTCATTTGGCTGAAATAAAATTTGTAAGATTATCTAGGAATCCCCACTTCTCACATTAGCCATCAGTTCCTATCCCTAACATTTGAGAGGTGGCTGTAAACTCAGTACAGAAAGGTAAGCTTAGTGCCCCATCCCATTAGTACTGCAACAAAACACTGGTCCCCACCTCCTGATCCCTGGTGTTCCCCTACCCACTCAAGCATATCAGTCCTTGGTCCTCCCATTGGCCCTCCCCTATCCCCAAGCTTCAACCAGAAGGCTTGACTCTCTTGAGGGTTTTTGTGACTAAGGGGTCCTTGGGTCAGAAATAACAGATGTGGGCCTGGATTGACCCAGCTCTCCTCAACTCTCTCACCCTCTGAGTTTTCTTTTATTGATGATGGGAATCCCACATTTCTCTCTGATCCTACTTCTTATTTCTCTCCCCCCAAATCTCCCCCCACCCCCCATAAACAACAGAAACAACTGCTTTCCCACTCAACAGTCTTCTCTCTTGGGACCCTGGGTATTTCCATTTAGGGGAGTCAGTTATCATGCTAGCTATGCCTTCCTCCCTTATTTAATCCATTCTTCCTACAGTCTATCAAACACTTCCCTTGCTATGGGGGAGGGGAGAGCAGAGTTGGGGACCGTGGAGGCATTGAGACAACAGGTGTAGAAATCTTTTTAGATTAAAAAGCAAACTGACTAAGATGTCCACTGATGGTAATCTTATGATTTTTCTACAGGGTAGAATTCACAATTTGGATAAAAAAAAAAAACCAGTGCTGATTATCCACATCTGGGGTGAATATGTGTACAGGTGAGGGAGGTCACGGAGGAAGTAGGGAACTGGAGAAATTCTTAATAAACCATAGGAAGAAGACCAACATGGGGCTTTGTATTTTTAGGGGTGACAGAACACTTCCGGCCTGTTAGGACTTGAGATGTTAATTATAGGACCTGTGGATGTCAGCAGAGAGCTTTTAAAAGAATAACTTAAGTGCCTAAAATCCCCCCAAGAATACAGAGCCCGTTTTTAGAAATGGCCGTCAAAGACAACAAAAGCCAAATGCGCAAATGCCTTCTACGCAAGGTGGTGCTGGGCAACCAGCTCGCTTTCCAGCCTCCCCCCACGCTGTTGCTAGGAAACCGAAGGGCTATACTTCCATTATCTCCATACTTGCTGGGAGATTGAGTAATTGGTCTCTGGATGTGCGTGTACTGCTTCCCAAAATATCTTTAAAAAGACGTGAGAGAGATGCGGAGCTAGTAGGTAGGATGGTGGAGGGCGGACTGTGTCCCCAGAGGCCAGCGGGTTCCAAAAGCCAGGACTGCAACAGAGAGGGAGGAGGGGGGGACCCACGTTGGGGACGGAAGTGGGCAGCTGTTTACAGCTTCCCCAGATTCTTTATTCTCTTCAGTTTTCTTATTTGAGACTGATCTCATAAGCAGAATCTGGAAATTGGTAGCGACAACTAAAATCTGGAGAGTAATGTGGTTTACTTTTTGTTCTTATTATTGACACACAAGGCTAGGAGAAATACTTTATTTTGTATGCACTTAAAATATAAATGCACATCCTTTGCAGTGCTGGATTATAGTTGTTGAACCTCATTTTGTGGGGCAGGGAGCGGGTGTTAGAAATAGGCAGGCTGTGGACATATACCCATGCACACACGCACCCAGGCCACTGTGATGAAAATGCCTCCTTCAGTCGCAGGGAGTCAAAGAAATAGGACATCAGGGCCCACAGCTGAGGATGTCTGGAAGTTGGGAAACAAAGTAATTTGAGACTTAGCACTGCTCCTAACAGCTGCAAGAAATGTTCATTACCTTTCTGTGCCTCAGTTTCGTCATCTGTGACCCTACATGGTTGACATAGTCCATCCCCAGTTTACATTTCACATATTTATCTACATCTAGTTCCACCTTTTCCCCAGAGCCAAGGGACAAGGTCATATCATTGCTTTGTGAAGGTTTTCAATCTTTCCTATTAATTATGTGAATGATTTCTGCATTTTGTATTTTTCCAATATTGATTCAAATTACTTGTTGCTGGAAGTCTTGAAGAGTAGATTTGCAAACAAAATAAGTGACATTTAAATTGTATTGTTTTCCTTTTCGTTACACTTTTCATACACTTAACTTGTTCAAAAATTCACTTTTAATAGCATCACTTTTTTTTTAAAAGCAAGGGAGGAGGATGGAAGGAGGCAGGGGGTTCAGGATATATTGACATTACATCCTGATCTTATAAATGAGATTTTAGAATCTGGGGAGTTTTCCTTACAGTCACTGGCTGGATGACTAAGTGTTATAAAATTCTATCAGGAATTAGGAAACTCACTTTCTAGTTCTGACTCTTATCTTTCCTACTTTCAACTCCTGGGACCATGACCAGACCCTTCTCTGGAAAATGGGGGGAAAGCCCATGCTCCAATCCTCAGAGGAATGTTAGGAAACAAAATTGCCATAATATATGTAAATGAACTTTGGAAGTAGAAAGGGTGCACAGAATGTTCTGCATTCTTTTCACTGTGTGCCTGAGAAATTTATTCATTTATTCAGCAGGCATTTTCTGAGATGATGCTGCCACCAGGCCCTCATTAGGTATTGATTCACATGGCACATATCCATGGTCAATGTCATCCCAGCAGTTTCGGGGAGAGGGACCCTCGATTACTATGGATGACTGAATTCTCAACAACCACACCCCCTGGGTACTAGACCTTCTCACAGGCTGAACCTTTGCCCAGTGTGGAAACTGCTCTTAAATCACTCTCATGAGTGTCTGTCGTACTGTTGTACTGTGTTCTCAAACACTCCCAGTGACACAAACCTCAGACGCTTTACTTCCTGTGTGCCTGATCACTATACAAGCAGATGTTCCTGAGCCAAAACAAATAAAATTACGCCTATCTTTAGGTTAGCAAATATCCCCCACCCTTGGCTGAGCAGGCAAATAAGCAATGTTTTCACATTTTTTTTTTCTGATTAGAGACAATAAAGCTCGTTGTCTCTGGGAACATCCAGACCCCCTCATTTTCCTTGTTTTTGAGACCATCTTGGAAGGTTTTGGATGGGCCTCTATTGTGAGGGCTGTGAGGAGTGTTAGCTGTCTTGACATTACCAGTAAGTTGGGAGGAAGAGCCACACCTCACTTTTAATCTTTCTGATCTCCTTAGAAGTTGCTTTCTCCTTGTGCCAAGAGTGAGTTGAAACCTCGAGAACAAGGGAGGGAAAATGGGACTTGTGGGCTGGGCATTAGCTTTATCAGGCAGAGCTGAGTTCCTTCTCCTTTTGTCTTGGGTATTTGGCAAACATTCCAGAGTTTTCTGTAGGGGGGGGATGTGGGAGGAAGAGCACAAGGGAGTCATAAAAGGGTGCCAAGTAATAATGAATGAGAGTTATTCTGTGCACTCCCAGGAGATCTGAGCCCATGGGAGGCAGATGTCAGTTCAGCACCAGGAAGTGCTTGCTTAGGAAACTTTGTAAAATGCAAATGGCCTGGGGGGAGAGGGGGTAGGCTGGAGCAGGGTAGGGCAGGAGGAGGTGTTCAAATAAATTCCCTTTCACTGGGACTGGTTCCCCTGGCAAGGCTGTCCATGGGACTGCCCTCTGCGCCCCCTCCAACCTTGTGAATCTGTGAGGCTACAGGAGCTCCAGGAAAGACATTCTGATCCATAGTCACCCCTCTACACTAAATCCAGAAAGGTCTTCTTTGTCCCAAACTAAGAAAGTATGATACAACTTTTCAAAGTGCTTTTTTAAAGTCTACACTAGAAAAGTCCCCAGGTCTGGCTGAATTGAGCAAAAATAACTATCATCGCTGGGGCTGGGGGGCTTATAATTTGCATGATTAAGGGAGTGCTGGCCTCTCACCTGTAATGGTCTCATGCTAGTATTTCATAGCAATATGGCAGAACTTGAGCTCCAGTGTATCCAGACAGCTCCGTTTTCATGGTCACAGGCTGAGTCCAAGCCTTGTGTTTGCCCTGCCTGTTATGGTAAGCTAGCAGCTGGGTGCTCTTCATCAGAACCCATGGTTGGAGAACCACCATCTTCTTTTGCCATTATGGGTAGCTGGAGCCCAGCCTTTCAGTTGATCAGGACTGATTGATTGATTGATTGCTTTCAATACAGGGCCATAATGGGTCTCCACGGAGCTTTGCAGGAAGAGAGAACATGTAATTTACTACTTAACTCCTTGGACACTGATGATCTCTTTTCAAATCTATCTAGTGTTCTGTCTAGCATTCGTGGGAGTTCTAGGCCCTTCTCGGTCTGACCCATTCTCTGTTGGAGTCAAGTCCTCGGATGTTTCTATTTGGATGGTTGAAATTCTGACGCTGAATCTTATCATCCTCTAGAACAGCAATTCTCCACATTAGCTACACATTAGAAGCAACTAGAGAATTTACACAAACACACACACACACACATATAAAAGCCAAACAGTGTCTTGTCTAACTTGTCCAACTCAGACTAACAGCAACTAATTCTTTCAGGGTGAGGCTTTGGCTTCTACATTTTTCAAAGTTCTCTAAGTGATTCTGATCTACAACAAGAACTGCTGTTGCCAGAAAAATAGGGCTATGTGAAAAGAATCCTCACCTAAATGAAGGAAGAAAGTGTTGAGATTTCCAGGAAGATGGAGCACAAAACAAGTACAGAAAGCTTCTGTCTTGTTCACACACACATGCTTGGTAAAATATAACCAAATGGAAAAAGAAACAGAAAAATCTCCACAAGCCAAAGGAAAATAAAAGCCAAATTAAGGCCTGTCACTCAATTTGAGAGTAGATAGTCATCATACCTTGTGGATCAAGTGTCAGGAGGTGGTAGCCCTCGAGATGGCTATAGTGTGTTGGAGGACGACTGTCCTAGAGGCAGAGTTCTCATTTCTGGCATCAGAATCACTGGATTGTGATGGAAGGTAAATGGGAAGCCCTTCTTGTATTTTCTGGGTGTTGATGAATCTTGAGATCTAAAGGATACCCTAGGAAGCCGGGGGGTACACCCAGTAATTGCTGAGACTGGTTTGCTCCTACAGGATGTGGACTTGAGTCACATCTTGAGCCTGATCTAAAGGAAATGAAGTAGTGGCATTTCCCACACTTAGGCTGGTATGTACAAATCCATACGTACCTGCTATAGAAGGAGAGGTTGTAGCTGTTGGTAGGCAGGTTGTTATAGCATCTGTGTGACTTTAGGGCTTTGCCTGGTGGCTCAGCAGTAAAGAATCAGCTTGCAATGTGGAAGATGCAGGTTTGATACAAAGGTTTGATCACTGGGTCGGAAAGATCCCCTGGAGAAGGAAATGGCAACCCACTCCAGTATTCTTGCATGGAAAATCCCAGGGAAAGAGAAGCCTAGCAGGCTACAGTCCATGAGTCATGGAAGAGTCAAACACAGCTGAGTTACTAAACAACAATACAATATGATGTGTGTATACAAATGCAACCTATATATTAATACTAACAGTGATTAAATATCATGATCTATCTAATGAAAAATAGATGTCCTATGATGAATATGTGATGCCATGTGAGAAGAGATTGAAGTAGTTAATTGGTATTTAAAATGCTATTATCAATACCAGGCTGTTTGCTAATGAGGATAAGGGATGTGGCAGATTTTTGTATGTACGTGAAGTGATTGATTCCAAAGACTGAGGATTTATTCTAAGTGTTGTACAAGTGTCGTTGTTCCTACATGAAGGAGGCAGAATGTGGCAGAGCCCAGGTCTCTAATGCCAGGAATGCAGCTTTCAGTGACCAGAGCTCCCTGGGTCTTCCATCGCGTCTCCCCCTACCCCACCTCCATGTCACCTGAACAGAGGCCAGGCAGGTCTTGGGATTAGCACATCATTGCATCTGTGAATTCCATGCAAGGTCAGGGAAGGGAAGTTTCTGGGCCCACATTGCATCTTGTATATGCTCACTCAGTTGTGTCTCTTTGCCACCCCGTGGACTATAGCCCACCAGCCTCATAGTCAATAATAAATCATTGCTTGTTGGATGAATTTGGTGTGACTATGTATTCATTGTAAAATATGCATTCATTGTAAAATACCACCTTTGGAAGGCAGGAAGGATGGGGTTTTTAGCTCTCATATAGCTCTAACCGTGGGAGAGCTGACATGGGGGAAATGGCCAGATTTGCAGAGAGGTAGTCTCACATACCGCAAGCCTCAGCACCTGGTTGCTAGGCAACTGTCTCCACTGCAGGCTCACCCTCCTGAAGCTCATGAGTGGTGTGAAGGGGGTTAATGAGCAGTGGGTCCAGGAAAGCACCCCAAAGACCTTGCCAGATTTGGGCTTTGGCTTCATGTCAAATTCTTACCCCATCCCTAATGACCAAAATCCTTACACTCCAGGTTTAACTTCCTAGAAACTCTCTAGTCTCCTGGAACCTGGAATCTTGGCATCAACCCCCTCTCATAACTCCATCCATAACAGGGCTGGGATGTTGAATTGCTTTCAGTAGTCTCTGAGGAGCCTGGAGCCCAGACCCTAAGCACCATGACACGTGGCTAGGCCACACTCCAGCTGCGGACGTCGGGGAGCCAGCTAGGTGCCTGTATTTCTATTCTGCCTGTTGCCTGGAGTGGGACCCAATGAGTTTCTCCCTTGTTGGGGGATTAAATGACTACCTCTCTGACAAATAGTAAGTACTACATTTGCTGGTCCATTTCTTTTGTTCTAATTTTTTGGCAAGTTCCTTAAGTCACAGTGCCTTAGTTTTCTCACCTCTAACGGGATAATAATAGTACCCACCTCTCAGGGTTGATGTAAGAGCTGGGTGAGTTACCATACTGAAGAGGTTTAGAGGGAGGCCTCCAAAAGGATATGCCCACAGAGTAGTCCCTGGAACCTGGTCTGATAAGGCAAAAAAGAGCAAGGAAGAGCTTTTCCTAGATTATCTGGGTGGGTCTTAAATGTAGCCACATGTATCCTTACAAGACAGACATACAGAAGAGGAGGCAATGTGGCTGCTGAGGCAGAGATTGGAGTGATGTGGCCGCAAGGAATACCTGGAGCCCCCTGAGGCTGGAACAGTCAAGGACAGTCTCCCTGAGTGTCTCCAGAGGGAGCGTGGCACCACCCACACCTCAGGTTCAGACTTCCTACCTCCAGGACTGAGAGACAAGACATTTCTGTTGTTTTAAACCACTCAGTTGATGGCAATTTGTTACAGGAAAAGCAGGAAACTAATACACATACATAACACCATGGCATGCACTGAGCACTTGTTTTGTTAGTCAATTTGTTCTTAAGGTTAGGACACCAGTTTGAATGAGGCTTTAGCCACAATACTTCAGAAGATATGTTCCCAGTCAAGCAATTAGGCTTCCTCTCAAGGGTGAACTAAAGGTGTGTATTTGAGGGAGAAAATGGGATGGGGTGTACAAACCAGGAGATGAGGGCTCTGGAAAGTTTGACCTTAGGTTTGGAATTTAAACTGATTATTGGGATTTCCCTAGTGGCTCAGATGGTGAAGAATCTGCCTGTAATGCAGGAGACCCGGGTTCGATCCCTGGGTTGAAAAGATCCCCCAGAAAAGGGCATGGCTACCCACTCTAGTGTTCGTGCCTTGAGAATTCCATGAACAGAGGAGCCTGGGGTGGGGTACAGTCCATGGGATCGCAGAGAGTCGGACATGACTGAGTGACTTTTACTCACCAATTATAAATATACAAATAACAGGGATATAAAAACATTGTCTGGTAAAGGCGTGGATCTTTTATAATCCAAATGGGTTATGACTGGCCAGGGCCTCAGTGGTTTACCCTGTGGTCTGTACTGCTGTTTCTCTGAGTGGGATCTACACTTCAATCCTTCAGCGATGACACGCGTTCCTGCTGGGATGTTTGGACAAGTTATTTCCTCCCCCCATGGCTTTGAATTCCCCAAGTCTCTGCTGACTTTTAACCTGGTTGTGTCTTTTTAACTCAAGGAACATATATCTAAACCAGTGAGAGGCATTTTCATGGACAAAGCTCCTGAGGAGAATGATTTAAGGACAGGGCTGTCAAACTGCGTTCCTCAAGCCTCCACCAGGAATGCCGCCCAGATGCCTCCTGTGCATCTCAGAGGAGATGGACGGGCAGCAGTCAGACAGTGGGGAACACGACTGTGAGATGCTGAGAAATACAAGTGTGAGTGGACTGCTCTGATGGCCAGGAAAAGACGGGCTGCCAGATCTCCGTGAAACCACCCTTCTTTTATCTTCCTTCACCTTTAATTTAGGAAACACTGGTTAACGGAGAAGCCGAGAAGATGTGAAATTTTCTATCTGGCTACTTCTGTTCCTGAGTCCTTATGATTCTCAGAGCTGCCCCAACCCTAGACCACGATACACAACGTCTCTCTTATGGTAAGTTTCTTAGGTCTGATCTGTTAGAAATCCTGGTGATTCTATCTGCTCACTCTGTGCTGTTTCACATGGTAGTCTGGAGACTCGTGTGACTCTTTAAATGTAAACTAATTGAACTGAAATCAAATTTAAAATTCAGCTCTTAGTCCCACTCGCCACATGTCAAGTGCCCACTAGCCCTACTGGTCAGGACAGATAAAACACTTCTATCATCACAGAAAGTTCTTTTGGACAGAGACGTTCTAGTTATCCAAGATCAAAGTTAAAAATGTCAGGTTATGGAAGGGTGAGCCAGGGGGAATCTTTTATTCTCATTGCTTCAACTGATGAACATGGCAGGTACCTGCAGTGACCTTATCTAAAATACAGACAGACAGACAGACAAAGAGCACACCATGCCTTGTGACAATTCTAGTAATCATCATGTCACTTTTAGTGTCTCTTTTGGAGGATGTTATTTATTGTAAGACATCATTTTTATTAAATACAGTGTGGTACAAGAGACTTTCCATGTCAGGTTGAGAGAAGCTGGTCACATGATTTACAAACAAAACTTTTGTTGTTGTTGTTTTTTTAAGCACTGATATTCTGGTGTCACTTTGAAACCAGCCAAGATGCAGTGGGTCTTAATAAAGCAATGGACCTCCAAAAAGATTGCAAAACAAGAACCAGTAAGTATCAGTACAGAGACGTCACATTAAAAGGAAAATAAAGCAAATGAAAAGAGAGTTTTAAATACCAGGTCACAATTTAAGGGGCAGTATATCTTTAGATGTTGAAATGTGTGTATGTGTGTGTGGATATGGCCCGGATATATACAAACATCTCTCATGTACAGAAGCAGATCCAGAGACTATCCGCATCTCTAGGCAGATTTGTGAGGGATAGATAATGATCAGTGAATGCAAGGAACACTATTTCACCATAATTTAGTCATTTGTCCAGGGATTATATATTTAAAATCCACATTTAATTCAAAGACCTCATATTGAAACACTTCCAGCAGTTTTATACATGTTTAAAGCAACAGTAAGACATACAACCTGCAAGATGTAGGCCTTTACATTTCATTTTCTCCATGTTTTTTTCTCCCAGTTCAAACCTGTGGCAATTAGCAGCTTTTATTTTGCTTGCTCCAGTGTGTTGAACATTCAGCCTTCACTCAGGATCATTTTCATTAATGTACAGACCAAAGAAATAAACACAGACCTGGCCTAAAATGCATAGACTAAAAAAAATGGTATCTCATGTTTTCCCATTGCGTCTCCTGAGACGAATGTTAAGATGGCAAAGAGTTGCTTGGTTGCTCTTGTGAAATTCACAGTGTTTTGCCTGCAACACATATACATATATATATATATATATATATATATATTTTTTTTTTTTTTGCTTCTCTTTGTGTCTGTGATGAATGGAGCAAAGAAATATATACATAAATAAATAAATACATAAATAAATAAAAGTAAAAGAAAAAAAGGGAAAAAATACAAAAACTAAGGATATTCGAGAACCTTTGACTTATAGCAGCAGAGATCCATTCCAGCCCTGACAACAAGAACATACCCCTTCATATTTCTCTCCAAGTCCCTCCCACTGTGGATTCGTTAGAATATCATTTGCTGTCTCAACCTCAGAGTCTCTGCATCCTACCATCACGAATTGGGAAGAACCTGCTTTAACTGCTCACTTAGCCATCTGAGGAGTTGGGTCTCTGGCATTCCCCGTCATGAAATTTTCTGTAACAGTGATATAGGGCCATACTGACGCTCATCATGGGAAACAAAAAGTCCTCAAATGGGGAAAAAAGAAAAAAAGGAAAAAAAGAGCAAGAAAATTGAGGGTATGTGTGTCTGTAGTCATTTATTTAATTAGATACATGATTTCATGTTATTGGTATTATAGAAGGTCCAATGTGAAAAGGGAAAAGTTTAAAAAAAAAAGTCTATTCCTGACCAGGGGATCCTGTCGTCATGGTTCTTTGCGAAGGCCAGCGTTGTACACTGTTGTCTTTCGTGTTCCACTAGGATGTGGGAATTCACCTTGCAGGGGGGTCTTGGATCTCAGCACTGGCCTTCAGGACACTGGGCTCCCTACACTCCAGTGCGCTTCTGGAGTGCTCGGCCTCTGAAGACAAGTGTAAAGGGTTTTCAGTGGGACAGGTGAGCATAATACAAATAAATGTGCAAAAGGATTAAAAAAAATAAATTTTCCTTTTCTGGAACTTTACATAAGGAGATCTATTTCTAGCTGCATTTTCCTTTGCAAAGAGCCAGAAAAAAGGATTCGATGTAGTGGGATGGCTTCGATTCAGTTGTTATGGGAAGCACATTATCTTAAAAATGTCTCCCACCCATGCACAGAGTTGAAAAGTGTAATGGGGTCCTACCCACATGAAGAAGGGAAGCACTACCAGCAACATGACATTAAAAAGGTTTTGGTTATTCAGCAGATTTTAAGCAAATTATTCATACTGCACCCTACTTACAATTATGTCTATTACTGTGTGCCTATAAATTTATACATAAGCTCACAAACACACTATGCACGTGTGTTTGTCTATGTATAAATCAAGTATTTATAACACACATATAAATACATGGAAATACCACAGGGAGCGCTGCTGTGAACACATATTGTGAATTCTGATATCAACTTTTATAGCCTAGTTCAAAATGTTTCCTAAATAAGCCTGATTATGACATTGGTTCAGTGTGCAAAGGTTTAGCTGAAGCTATGAAGATGATTATATATCATGAGATCTCAGCTGCTTGCATCTCACATAATTCATTTCGCTCTTCTAATTCATATCCTACTTCATGAGTTTGTTAGCTAGCTTTCTCTTTCATACAGCTTGTTTATATATGAGAGTCTCTCGTGGACCAAATCATGAACTTCAGAGTCAAGAGTACTTAGATTAAGTCCCAGGGGTGCCTGGAGAGTTCTAGCATGTCATTTAATTTCCCCAAGTCTCAATTTCCTCACCTCTAAAAAATGGGAATAATTTGTCACCGTATGTGAAAAAAATGCTTGGGAAACTATGAAACAATGTATAAATGGAAACAACTGTCAGGCGAAGTTCAGGCTAGAGAATCGGGTTTGTCACCACTCCTGTTGGAGTTTTTAACGAATCTGATGGCAGGCCCTATTCTGTGACCTTTGCGCTGCTGAATTAGGTTGGCCCTTTTCTTAAAATTATAAGCATGAGAAGAGAGGATTCTGGAGAAACAAGGGTGGAGACTCGAAGATGGTTTGTGTTTCGTCCGGCGACTTTAAAAGCAATCTGGGATCCTTTCAATGTGAGACGTCTCTGCAGTCAGTACATACTCTTGAGACAACAGAGGAAAAAAATTAATAATAAGCAGCAATATAAATAACTATAAAACTTTGCACTTGCATAGAACCTTTCATTTCAAGACCTTGAGGGAGTCAGAAGGTAAGAAGAATTTTTTTTTTTTTTTTTTTTTGCTTTTTTCCTTCAGAGGAAAACACAGCACTGAAAGGGGAGGGGAATCCTTCCCTCCTCTCATCCTCTCTAAACAAATCCTTGCTCCAAAACTGCACAGCCCTCCTTTAATCTGAACCCTTCGAGTATTACCTCCTTTGCTTTCTGTTAAAATCAAACAAGTAACTTGTAGCTTCTTCCCCCAGAGCAGTTGGCCAGTTGCACAAAATGACGAACCTGTGGAGGTTTTCAGGTCATTGCTGATGAAATCTAGAGAAGTTTTATACACACCTGCCTCTTCTTACTGCTTCACAGGGTGCCACAGTGTTTTAACAGTACTATGGGTCTTTAATAGGATATATACATGCAGGTATATATCATGGAGATATGGCTTTCATTGTATTATTATGTGTGTGTTCCGGAGGGTTTTTTGTCATCAACCAAGAGAACAACTCAGCTCCCATGTCTCACAGGCCAGTGCAGAACTTGAAAGGACTATGGGGTTTGTCTTGTCCAACCCCCTTCATTTGACAACAGATACTACTGGGTTTCCTTTCGTTCTCTGTTAACGGATACTTCTGATTTTTTGAGAACTGGCTTTCAATGCCTATAATGGAAAATAAGGTGCTCCAGTAATTAAGGGCACAAGCAAAACCTAAACAGAGCACTTGCACCTTCAGAAACAAACATGAAATAAAATGACCTAAGTTGAATTCAAATCACTCCCTTTCAATCTGGCTCATATTATAAAGATGCCAAGTTAGCAAAATTCCCCTCACAGAGGGTAGCAAGTTTTCTTGAGGAACAGAAAAAATTTTCTTCCTTGGTATAACTGATCACCCAGGTAACTGTAAATTTCTATTTAAATTTACAACCTCTTTTTGCAAAACCCGTGACTATGCCCAGAAGCACACCTCCAAAGCTCAGTCTGGGCATAGCCTCCCATTGGTATGCTGTGCCTAATTTTTTATTTTTACTTTTTTAAAATGCAGTGAAAAGAACAAAACGGCCTATTGACAATGGAGGACATTTAGAATGAAACCACTCTCCCAACCAGAGCCCAGAGCAAGGTCTCGGCCTGTGTACACTGAACATCAATGCCACCCCAGGGTGGGCGAGTTTTCCACTCCCTTGGGGGCTGATTTTGCCCTTCCCCCAGCCCCACAGTGGGTGCGATGTCATTGAGGATATCCAAGTTTCAGGGTCCGTATTTATTAAGAACCCATCACCACCATACGACCCAGAAACATTTATACTCAGCTACTGAATTCAATTAACTTCCCGTAATTATTTAAGTTATACCTTTTACGGATCTGCTCTACCTATCAGGGGCATGATGTCTGGAGCGGTAGTTTATGCACACAAGGTATTAATTGACGAAGACCATGCACAGTTTTGCTTGCACAGTTGGATGGACGGGTGGGGTGGAGGGCAGGGGTCGAGGGGAGTGCTGTCTGTAAAGTTCAACGTAAGAGAAACTTGCCTCCGAGTTTAGAGCTTGTCCTCTCTTTTCCAAGTCAGTGGCTTTCCCATCTGACCCTGAAATGATCTCTGGACGAGAATCCACCTGAACTTGACAAAGGCTCCGTGGATAACACTTGGCAAAACAAACCAGTGCCACCACCACGGCCTACAAGGATGAGACTGTCAGAACGTGCTGTGTGCCATCTTGCCTCCCAGAAGCCGATTTTCTCTGTACTACACTCTAGCGTTTCCGGTGATGGGAAAAGAATAGTCCATGGCACAGAGTTCAACAGTCTTTATACTCCTCAGAAAGGTCCTTGGGGGAAGGTGCCCGATACATTCCTCCCAGCTACCAGTGGCTGGGTTTTCTTAAGTGGAAACCGACGCCAATAGATTCCAATGGTGTCTTTGTTCTTCCCATACTGTGGTTGATAATAAATCTTCTTTCTCTCTGGTCTTAATCTCCCAAGATAAAGGCTTCCCAAATTGAACACAAGGTTTCCGTTTTCATACACAGGCTTAAGCCATCCCAAAACAATAAGAACAGTAATAATAATAAATAAATAGAAGTGAATCCATAGAAACTCTCGGTGTCTGTACAGCAGAAGTGACAAAGTTTAAGTCAAATATTTGTTTTCCCTTTTTTTCATCCACATCAAAGGCAGGAATACAAGGCATTATCAGTTGTGGTGGGCAAACTGGAGTATCTGCTGATATGACAAATTAGGTTTGTTAAGGCTTTTGTCTATGCAGTTAATAGTAATGCAGACGCCAGATTGATTAAAAAAAGGTGGAGGTTGTGAAGCAAGGAAGACAAAAAATAAAGGGGGGAAAAAAAAAAAACTCGGGAATAAACCAAGGGAGATGGAAAGAGAGAAAGAGAATGCTAAAAAGAAGTCCATACTGTGTCTAAGAAGTACACGTCGCTTCCCTCGGAAAGCTTCTCGGTGTCTTTGTTGTTAATAGTGTCAGAGCGAAGAACAGCGGATTGATGGCATCGAGCGGCAGTTAAAAGGTGTTCATCCTCTCGGCCCAACTGAGGAAGTGCTTTGGGAAGGGCTGGTCTGGGGGAACGGGCCCTACCCTAGAATATCCAGGTAGACTGGAGATGCCTTGGCCAAGTTCTGAAGGAGGGTGTGGATGCCCTTGATGTTCTTCCGCATATGGGGCTCTCGCTGCCAGCACCCCAGCATCAGCTCGTAGACTTCCTGGGGGCACGTTCGAGGTCGCTGCAGGACGCGGCCCTGAGTGATGCACTCTATCACCTGGGTGGAATGGAGCACAGAGACAGGGTCAGACCAGAGGAAGAAGAATGTGGATGCAATAAATGTCAGTGCAAAAAGAGGGTTGCTTTAAAGAAACCCACTCAGTGTTTTTTTTTTGGAAGGAAGAGAGCAATTGCCCTAGGTTTGTATGTCATGGTTAATTTGATGGGTTCATATCCATTTTTCAAGTCACACTGATTTCACCAAAGTGGTGGAGAAATAATTTATCTAGATGGAACCCTCCCAAACCACACCCTGGAATTCCAATGGGTTTCAGTTGTACTGGCCTGAGATAGAACCAGGGTCACTTTTGTGCCAGGGAGTCCCAGGGTACAGAAATGAGCAGTCATTTTGGATAATGGAATTGGAAAAAAGACAGACTTGGACCTGAAGAAGTGAGGTGCCTGACCAAGAAGTAATGTTTAAATATAGACATAATTGCAAAAGGATTAGAAAAGAAAAACAAAATGCTTGAGTTTTTCACCAGAAGTAATGTACCAGCAAAATGTGCAAAAAAGGAGAGAAGCTTGAAAGCTTTTTGGAATAATACCAAAAAGCTAGCCGGACTCTCAGGGTGCCAAAATGCCACATCTGCTATCAATTTCCTAGATGAACAGCATGAGATGACTCCTGGATCCCCGCGCCAGAGAATCACAGGCACATCAGCAAATGCTGCTTTTCTCTTTCCAGAACTCTTACGTTTGGAGAGCGACCATGATACTTAGCTACATGGCAGGCCATGGGGAGGTGCTGCTCCCAACAAAGCCTCAGGGATGCCACAGGAGAGCGTTTCCCGACTTCCAGCCCAGGGATCTCTCTCGGTGTCAGCCCTCTAGGCATCTCGGTGCTGCTCGCCACACACGCACCTCGTTGTTCGACAGCTGGTACCAGGGCTGTTTCCCGTACGTGAAGATCTCCCACAACACGACCCCCAGGCTCCAGACGTCACTTTCGGTGGTGAACTTCCTGTACATGATGCTTTCCGGGGGCATCCAGCGGATGGGCAGCATCGTGTGGCCGCCGACCTGGCAGAAAAGGGGTAAGCAGGATGGCATCAGTCACCTGGAGACTCAGTTCCCATCATCAGGGGGAAAAGTGTGGAAGGGAGATGGGGTGCATTTCCCCCCTTTCCTTTATTTGTATTTATTAATTTTAACTGTTTATCAGGCATAAGGGAAATACAATTTGTTTATCCTCTCAAGCGAGAGACAGAGGGCAAAGAGTGGTCAAAGGAATTTTTCTCACACTGTTTGCAATTCTCTTTCTCAAAACTATATAGGGGCAGAGATCGTGATTGGGTGGATATTCATCTTGTATAAAACACAAACGCACATATTTTCCGTATGAGAATGACTTGATTATCTAATTAACAAGATAACCTTGGCCAGGATAACGAGGGTTCAGGATCCAAAATGACCCACCGAGGGACTCTGTTTCCTTAGCAAAGCCACAGCTTCCTTATGCTTTAAACGGTCAGGAGATCACACAGAGCTGGCTTGAACATCCTTGTCACAACCCAGCAATGGTCAGGGCAGAAATGACTATTCCCATTTTACAGATGAGGCAACTGAGGTTCAGGTTGCTACAGACACAAAGAAATCAGGCCTTTGAGCTCAAGACTTTACTATGGCACTTCAACTGAAGTGATTTACAAAAGTAAATAGGTAAGAGTGTAATAGGGAAGACTATTTTGTATTCCATTAAAAGTTAATCACTAAAGGGATGCTGCGTATAAGCTTAAATTATACATAATGGCCCATCTCTGGGAATCCTGCTTCCCAGCTAATGAGCATTAAGCTAAAATACCTTTGTTTAATTCACAGGAAACATCCTGACCAGGCCCTTTCTCCACTGCTGGGAGGAAGAAATTAACGCACCCCTCCAGAGGCAGATGGGAACCAGGAAATGCTTGACTTTATCCCCTCCCCTCTAGTATAAAAAAGTCTGAATTCTGACACAGGCAAGATGGTTCTTTGGGGCATGAGCCTACCATCTTCTTGGTCTGCTGGCCTTCTGAATAAAGTGATTATTCCTTGCTCCAACGACTCATATCTCGATTATTGGCCTGCAGTGCAGCGAGGAGTGCAAGCTTAGACTCAAAGACAAGTATGGGTTTTGAAAAGCCCATTTTAATAAAAAAACGCTAAGGCTGAGGCATTACATGGCAACAGCGTTAGAACAGGCGAAAAAAACTTTGACCAAAGAGATTTATTATTTCCTACTTCCTGGAGAAAAAGTAAGAATTCCATGTACAGGTTTGTAGCCCATCAAGGCTATCTGATTTTTGAACCGAGATCAGATTTATGCACCATAGGCCTGTGGGTGGCAGGTCCCACTTTTCATGCTGGTGAACCCCGGCACTACCTGCCCAGATGCCAAGCTGACATTGGGGCAGTGGGTGAGTTCATAGGACTTCAGGAATTAGACTTCCCTGACAACTGCCAGACCCTGAGTTCTGAGACCAATGCCACCAGTTTCTGCCTAATTACAATTCTCAGTGTCCCTTGGACAGCAAGGAGATCAAACTAGTCCATCCTAAAGGAAATCAACCCTGAATATTCATTGGAAGGACTGATGCTGAAGCTGAAGCTCCAATACTTTGGCCACCTGATGTGAAGAGTCGACTCATTTGAAAAGACCCTGATGCTGGGAAAGACTGAAGGTAGAAGGAGAAGGGGACAACAGAGGATGAGATGGTTGGGTGGCATCACTGACTCAATGGACATGACTTTGAGCAAACTCCAGGAAATAGTAAAGGACAGGGAGGCCTGAAGTGCTGCAGTCCATGGGGTCAAAAAGAGTCTGACATGACCAAGCAACAACAACAATAATTCTCATTTCTGACTCATTAAGGGAAGGAAATGGACTAACAGTGCCTAAAAAATGCTGCTCCACTCTGAAGTCCAAGGAGTAGAGAGTGTCAGAGATGTCTAATTTGTTTGGTAATTTCAAATGATGCTCTTATTAGCCAAGAAAGCACACATGTGAAAGGGTACCCACCTTTCTCTGTACAAAGAATACGAGTCTGACAAGTGGAGACATAACTTGCTGGCACAGGGTTAAGGTGCCCCTGTAGTTTTACATTTCAGGATTTTAAGGCATCAAAAGTTCAGGTGCTAAGTGTGGGCTTGTTGCCTTCCATCAGATTCCAATTTCATCACTCTTTCCTCATTCTGCAGGAACAGGCAGTCACTGTTAAATGACCACTGGAGCTGCCTGGACATGCCTGTAAGTGATGACGGTACTCACTGCCAGGGTTGGTGTCTAAAACACAACCTCTACAACCCAGGTTGAGCAGAAAGGATGCTGGTGGTACTGATGGATATCCGCCCGGCTCTGCAACCCTGAAATCCCATGTACCCAGGACTTAGGGAAAGGAAATCTACCAACATTTTCAGATACTTACAAACACTGGGGACACCAAGCTGGTATGGGCTGCTGGCAGCCCACACCCAGCACCAATGTGGGTGGCAGGGTGGGGAGCTATGTAGTGCAGAGTGACATGGAGTGAGAGGTCTCTGCCTAGCTTTATAGTGAAAAGATATAATTCTATCTTTTATGGGAATAGTGAAATTATTGAAGTTGAAATATTGAAATTAGAATTAGAAAAATGTTGAAATCAGATAATGCATGCTCAGTTGCTTCAGTAGTGTCTGACTCTTTGTGATCCCATGGATTATAGCCCATCAGATTCCTCTGTCCATGGGATTCTCCAGGCAAGAATACATCCAATGAATAGTTGGTCTGTGGTAGTAAAGAGAAGACAGGGATATTATGGGCCAGTGTGGTGTTCTTTTGGATACCTGACCCCCAAAGTATTAAGAGCTAGCTCTCCACACTTGCTCTTAGGTCAGACTCTTCCCAGGTGGCACAGTGGTAAACAATCCGCCTGCCAGTGCAGGAGACATGGGTTCAATCCCTGGGTGGAGAAGATCCCCTGGAGGAGGAAATGGCCAGTATTCTTGCCTGGAAAATTCCATGGACAGCAGAGCCTGGAGGGCTAGAGTCCATGGAGTTGCAAAGAGCTGGACACAATTGACCACACACACACACACACACACACACACACACACACTCCACATGTGTTCCTAGGTCAGAAGTGTCAAATATACCATAATCTGTAACCTTCCTCATTTCTTGAAGATCCATAATGAACAGAATTCCCTTGAAGTGTACCAGGAGTTTGGCAGAAAGAATAGATTTAACTTTGTTTAACTTAGGGAACTGAATTAATATAAATGTGTTTTTGTAGGGGAGAAAGAGAGAGAAAGAGCCACTTACATACATTCCTAGAACTAGACAGTACAAATCCCACTTTGGGACACATTAAACTATGAAGATGTCAGGCTTTTGTTTTCTTTGTGTGTTCCCAGCTGTGGTGCAGTGGACAATACTCAACTCATGAATTTAGATGGGGGCCAAAAAGGTACAGATTTCCAGTTGTAAAATAAATAAGTCCTGGGGTTACAATGTACAGCATGGTGACTATAGTAAATAACACTATATTGCATATTTGAAAGTAGATCCTGAAAGTTTTCATCACAACAACAACAAAAAATTTACCTATGTTAAGTAGACAGATATTATTAACTAGATTTATTCTGTGGTAGTCATTTTGCAGTACATACAAATATCAATTAGTTATATTGTCTACAAATAGAAGGGCTTCCCTGGTGGCTCAGTCAGTAAAGAACCTGCTGCAATGCAGGAGGCTGCCTGCAATGCAAGAGACCAGGGTTCAGTTCCTGGGTCAGGAAGATCCCCTGGAGAAGGAAATGGCAATCCACTCTAGTATTCTTACCTGGGAAATCCCATGGACAGAGGACCCTGGTGGGCTACAGTCCATGGGGTTGCAAGAGTCAGGCATAACTTAGCAACTAAACCACCAGACAAATAGAATGATATATGTCAAGTATACTTCAATTTAAAAAGCAAAATAGGAAATTCCCTGGTGGTCTAGTGGTTAAGACCCTGAATTTTCACTGCAGGGGCACAGGTTTGATCCCTGGTCTGGGAACTAACTCACATGCCACAAATGAAACTCTGGGCTCCAATACATACTACTCCATGTACTATTTCCTAGCTGGATAAACTTAACCAGTTGCCAAACCTCTCTGTGTCCTAGTTTTTCCAACTATAAAATGTGGGTAATAAACAATATATACCTCCTAGGGTTATCACAAGCTAAATACTCAAGCAGACAATATTTGTGAGGGCTTTTTATGAGTTTTAATGCACTAAATGATTTCTAGGTGTTGCTTCTTTCGCTGGAGGCTTTATTATCTAATTCTCCCAAAGGGAAGCAGCCATTCTAGACACATTAAGAAGAGTCAACATTAATGGTTTCCCATGTTCCTCCCTTGGCAATGACCAGTGCTGTGGGGCACCTCTCATTACAACACCTACTCTTAAGGCTTCTCTGCCCTGTGTTGCTCATGGCCAAGGAAAAGGCTCCTGTGTCCTTTAAAGGAGAAAAAAAAAAGATGGAAACTTTGATTTACATGTTTTCCCATCTGATCATTTATTTTACACTTGCAGTCTCTTTGGGACAGATTTTTCACTCTAATGTTTCCAAGAACCCCCTCTGAGATTTCACACATGCCATTATAAATAATGCTCTCCTTGTTCTAATGTCAAATGGGCCAGTGGTGGGAGCATCTAATAAAAATTCAGACAGGGTTCACGAGTTTCCTAAACCCATTTAGAACCTTTCTGAGTATTTCTTTTGCCACCTTTTCTCAGGATTTTGGATCATGTCACAAAAGTGGCCCCCAAAAAAATAAAAAGAAAGAGCCACCCTGGTTACAAAATACTGTCACATTCCAGCCACAGTCACTGGGTGGTTTTTGGATCTCACACCACCACATACTGTGCAGCGACAAACACAATGAGATATTTGTCCTGCGTTGTGCAACTTGGCAGTCGGCCCTCACACTCTTGCTTAAATATTTGTGAGATGGAAAGTGATCCCAAGTATGACATGGGGAGTCAAAACTGCTGCTCTGGTGCCAGGAGAGACCTTCCAGTGATCAACCTTGGTCAGGAATGTGCTCGTCACTAAAGGTACCAGAAGGAGCTGATACAACATGGGAAGTCCACTTAGCTAGGGAGCTGACTTGGCTTACAGTTTTTATTTTCCTCAACCCAAGAGACTGGAATTTTAGCTCTGTAATTAACCACTTGCCACTACTTTCCCACCATAATCATCTGTCAACACACAGCAGCTTACCTTTACAAAGAATTTCTGCTCAGTGATTTCACTTGAACCCACTAATTACCCTCTTGAGTAGACATCGGCTTGCCTTCATATTGTAAATAATGCCCCCAAATTCAGAGAGCTGAAGTGGCTTATCTAGAGCCGTACCTGTAACTCCTCCCCCAGGACACCTTGTGGTTCATTCTGATGGCTGACTTTGTGTTTCCGGCTTCTGCAGTCTCCAATCCGTGCCCTGAATTCAGCCAGCAAACAGCTGTGGCTCCTCACCCAGGCCAAACCTACTCGTGCCTTTTGGAAAGTTTGATCTATTTTTCTTTTTTTTTTAATTAATTAATTTATTTATTTTACTTTACAATATTGTATTGGTTTTGCCATACATTTTTTTCTACCTGCTCTGGAATGTCTCTTAAAGGCAAGTTCAAGTTCCATCACTTCAAGGAACTTATCCTCCCTGCTATAGCTCAGCGATATTCATAAGTGCCACAGTACCCAGCATGCCTTAGCACAGCTCTGGTAACACTGAGGGCACTCCCTATTCTTGCTAATGGATCACATGCCCAAGAGGGAAGGGTGCCGATCGATCACTTAACGGCTGGCAAGGCATGGGGGGCATTGGTTGGTAAGCAGACCATATCTTTGAGTTTCTTCCGAGTGTTGATATTTGGGGAAGAATTTTCAATGTGTTCCTTTGAAAAGATCAGCGTAGTACTTTCCCATCCATTTGCCAATATCTCTAAACTCTTCATTGAACTGCCCTGAGATTAAATGGTTGGAAACTGCCTTACCTAATAGATGCCCCAAATAAGAACCATTCAGTGAAATTCAAATCTTCTTAATAAAATGTAATCCAGAATACTGGTGTTCACAGGGAGTATAAAAACTCTCTAAGTTGTATATGAAATCCCATTCATTCCTCAGTACAACCTAGACATTAATGTACAATTCTGTACATTACCATCTGTACAGTAGACGGGGCAGTCTGTGGTGCAGACTTCATGCTAGTTGATCTGGGAATGAAGTTTAGGGAGATGTCATAATGAGTAACATGAGGGAATATTGCTCTGTAAGACGGTCACTGACATGTCATATCCTCTGAAGTTGGAGGCAAAGGACAGAAACTTAGACTTGGAAAGTTAAATGATGGAAAAGGAAAGACTGGCTGGCCATCAAGGCTGCTAATCATTGTGACTTGCTTAAATCAGTGAAGCTAATCAGAACAATGTCTGGAGCCAGTGACCATAAAGAAAAAAAATTCCATACTGCCTAAAGTAAATTAACTTATAGAAAATAATGGATTCTGTCATTAAAACATCTATGAAAAGAACTGTTTGTTTGGTTCTAAATATTTATTTCTATGACACCTCATAATTTTGATGGTGACATGTATAGGATGATCTGGTTAAAAAAGTAAACTGTTCTTGGAAAAATACCTAGACCTAAGAATCCTTTAAATCTATGTATTTGAAAGGTGTTAAAACAATAAATCCTGGACAAAATACTAAAAGGGCCTTCGTAAAACTGTCTTGTGTCAGAAATTTTGTGTCACAATATTTATTTCTTACCCAAGAAATACTCTTTGGGTACAAACTCTTTGGTCATTAGGTTGTAGATTGTGGAAATTTCCCCATTGCTTAACGTGCAATGGATTTATTTTTCTACATTGAGAAACTAGGATGTAGGAAGGTCAAGGAACTTGCTGAGCAAGTGGAGACATGAATTGGTGACCAGCAGTATTGAAGCCAGCTTTCTAATCCACTATTATTTGGAGCTTAGGTTCTTTCTTATTATTTTCTTTTTAACAAATACACAAAGCATCTCTATCCTTGGTATAAGCTGAAGAGGAACACGCAATCTGTTTTCCAGGTACCCTGTGTTGATGAGAGGCGATAACAAGCTTAGCTCTTGTTCTCCTGTTGAGCTTCAGGTAAAACACATCTACCATCTTCCTTGCTCCCTCACTGTCTCTCTTCTCTGACAGCATCTATCCCTTTCAGTGTGGATCCTCCCACTCTATCTCTGAGTCCCTTTCTCTGAATCTTCTCTCAAATCTCACTTGTCCAGTCCCCTTTCAAATGCCAACACTGCCCTTTGTTTTGCCTAGTTCTTTTATCTCCCAAAGCATCATTCCTGTCCTCCCCACAGCTCATTCTCCAACCATGGTGATGCTTACTCTCCCCTCTGTGAATCTCAGAGGCATGGCGGCAGGCTGGAGCTCTTCTATAGATCCAAAGCAAGTGCCCAGCTGGCTTTGTAAACACTGATGATTTAAAAGTGAATAAAGTGGCTCAATGGTAAAGAAGAAGAATCTGCCTGCCAATACAAGAGATGTGGGTTCATTACCCTGGTTAGGAAGATCCCCTGGAGAAGGAAAGGGCAACCCACTCCAATGTTGGGAAATCCCATGGACAGAGGAGCCTGGTGGGCTATGGTTCATGAGGTCACAAAGACTTGGACATGATTTAGCAACTAAACAACAACAACACAGCTAATGTGGGACCTTCTAAAGTCAAGTAGCAAAGATCAACGATGCCTGGGAGGCCACGTTCAACTTGTGGTCTTTAGTGAGTGAGTGATAACTTATTTGGAAGCCAAACATTTTACTCCCTTAGAAACATGCAGGCCAAAGGGCAAGCCCCATTAAGGGATGATTAGCTGTCAGAGGCTTTTGGCTGCATTAAATATTGAAGAAACTCCTGGATCTCCTGGTCACACTCTACACCCACTTGCTTTGTTTCTGCAGTTTCTCCTGAGCTGTTCCTTAAAAATTCATGATATCTGGAAATTTTAAGAAATAGTTGGATCTTATGTATTTATTTATTATGTACTGCATCTGTAATAGGAAGTTAAAAAAAAAAGGGAGAGAGAAACAATTTGTGCAAAATCTTCTCCTTGGAGAACCTGGACCACTGTGGTCAGACTGCAAACACTTTATGACCATATCCAAGATCACATCTCCTATTACAAAGAGTGATGGGTGCTTCTGTGGCTTGTGGCTACCAAACCAGAAGATACTTCATGGGAAGTGATTTAGCTCTTCCTAGATGTTGTGAATGAATAGAGCTCCGTGAACACAGCCATGAATGAATGGGGTCAGGAGGAGTGCCAGGGATAGCTTGGTCACCCTCTCTCTTCCAGCGGGAAATGATTATTGCCTTACCTGAGACTGCTGTCACTTGCAGCCTAGAAAATCTTTCATTATCTTTTATCAGTCTGGTCATAGAGGGTGTGACATTAATTTCAAGCCAAGTGGTTTCTGGATTAGTCAAAATATTTTCTGAATATTTTTTCCCATTGAGAATTCATTTTGTCTTTATTCCACCATGAAATAATAATATAAATAGTGGGAAAATACCTTCTGTTTGTATACATTTTCTGCTTTTTCATAGCACTTCCATATCTATTAGTTGTATAATAATGGTACATACCTCAGAATATGGTTATGAAGATTAGATGAGTTGATATTAGAAAAGCTTTGTGGTGCCACAGTGTGATAATTTGTATGACATTCTTGAGAAGATAGAACTATAGGCCTAGAAAAACTATGGTTGTCAGGGCCTGGGAATTTGGATGGGAGCTTGTCTTACAGATGTATGAGGGAAGTGGGGGTGGTGATGACCATGTTCTGAACTCTGATTGTGGCGGCAGTTAAAGGACTGTGTTTGCCAAAACTCAAAACTGTACACTAAAAAGGTCAATTTAACTATATGCCATAAAGCTCTTAGAATAAGACCTGGTACACATTAATAACAAAAGTACAAACCATATAAGCTATTGTTACGCTAAGAATTTGATTCGCTGATAATCTTTTGGGGTAAGCCAAGCATGTCCTTTCATCTCAGTTTAAGAGATGAGGAATCTCTGGTCCCAGAGGCAAAGTGACCTACCAGAGACCATACAGGTCAGAAGGCAGAGTCTACACCAGGACCCATCTCTCCAGAAGCATTCTGCCTCCAGTCTGACATGGAGTCAGACTCAGGTCTAGGAAAGGCTCTCTGCATTTATTTGCTGAGGCTGCCATAACAAAATGCCACAGACTGGGGAGCTAAAACAAGACATTTATTTTCTTACAGTACTAGAACCCAGCATCAAGTTTCCAGCCAGTTCAGTCTCCGGTGAGAGCTCTGGTTTACCAGCAACTTTGTGTAGCTTGTGTGAGTGCGGGCAGAGTGTGAGCTTTTGATGTCTCTTCTTATAAGGACACTAATCCTGCTGATGGGGCCCCACTCTGTGACCTCATTTGACTTCAGTTACTTCCTCAGAGACTGTGTTTAAATGCAGCCACATAGGGGTTAGGGCTTCAAACCTAAATTTGGTGGGGAGAGACACACTCAGTCCACAGCACTCTGCTTGCCACTGCTCCCCCTTCTGATTCCAGCACACTCCCACGAGGAGCAAGAACAGCTCCAAAAAGGAGAAGATGCACAATTCTGATCCAGAAGGCAGATCTGTAGTCCTCGGTCAGCATTTTCAGGGCTTCCCAAGTGGTGCTAGCCGTAAAGGACTCACCTCCCCGTGCAGGTAGACAAGAGATGCGAGTTCAATCCCTGGGTCAGGAAGACCCCCTGGAGGAGGGCATGGCAACCCACTCCAGTATTCTTGCCTGAAGAATCCCATGGACAGAGGAGCCTGGCAGGCTGCATTCCATAGGGTCACAAAGAGTTGGACACAACAGAAGCAACTTCACACACACATCAGTTTTTTCATGCCTGCAAGTGAAGGCCCAAGCCACTGCTCTCTTCCCTTCCTGGGTAGTTCTCGACAGTTTCCCTGTTATCTGCTGATTCCAGAGCTTAACAGATGCTGTTTTTCCATAGCAACCCCAGATTCAGCTTGTTTCCCTGCAAACCTCAGGGCAATCTCAGTCCTCATCTTGTCCACCACCTCCACCCCAGCTCCTCTGGGGGTAGCTAAGAGAGAGTAAGCAGACCCTGGGACTTCCCCACCATTTGTAGATAAAGAGAAGGACTTCCCAGACTCCATGTCACCTCAAGTGACATCCCTCATGGGTCCTGCTGCTCCTGCTTGTGCTCTCTGTACCATTTCAAGAGCCAACCACCCCAGCCTTAGAAGTGAGTGTAGTTTTCACTTGATTTTACATTTGCTCCAATCAGGAGCAAAGAAGTCTTCTCTCAGTAAAGCTTAAAACTGCAATTTTTAAGCTTAACCGATGTTTAAGAATCACATTGGGATCCAGAAACGAGGATTCCTCATTTTATCAAGAAAATGAAATTAAACAGTACACCAGTCCTGAGCACTTGTCTCATGCATCCAACCTGGCGATCTGTTTCACACTTGATAATATACATGTTTCCACTGTTTATAATAGCCAGGACATGGAAGCAACCTAGATGCCCATCAGCAGACGAATGGATAAGAAAGTTATGGTACATATACACAATGGAATATTACTCAGCCATTAAAGAGAATACATTTCAATCAGTTCTAATGAGATGGATGAAACTGGAGCCCATTATACAGAGTGAAGTAAGCCAGAAAGATAAACACCAATACAGTATACTAACACATATATATGGAATTTAAAAAGATGGTAATGATAACCCTATATGCAGGACAGAAAAAGAGACACAGATGTATAGAACAGACTTTTGGACTCTGTGGGAGAAGGCAAGGGAGGGAGGTGGGAGGGGGGATCAGGATGGGGAACACATGTAAATCCATGGCTGATACATGTCAATGTATGGCAGAAACCACTACAATATTGTAAAATAATTAGCCTCCAACTAATAAAAATAAATGAAAAACAACAACAACAACAAAGAAAATGAAATTAAACAGTGATAACATCCCCCTTTCTCTGACTGCCTCACCACGCCTTATCCCACTAACTCTTATCCATTTTGATGGGGAGTTTCCCAAGTGGACCAATGGGAGGATGAAGCCTTTGGAAATAATGAAGACAGCAGGCAGCCTGACGTGTGGTCCCTGTACCCCTACATCACTCAGCAATGGGAACTTGTACATTCTAACGATACACGCCTCATCCACCTGCCATTATTTTAGTGTTCAATATAACTGAGCTTACAGCCTCTTAAGCATTATGGGTTTTAGCCCAAGAGATCATCTGACTCTTTAGTACTTGAGACCAAAGCACTGCATCCTTTCATAGTGAAAAGCCAACAGGGACCGACCAGTCACAAGCAAAAGCAACCAGGAAAGCAGAAACTATATAGATTCGTGTCACTGTCTAGGTGATCACATTATGTCAGTTTAGTTCCAAAATTCCAATGTGAAATTGCTCTATGGAAATAACTCAGAAAGGATGGATTCCGGCTAACTTTAAGTAAAGGAGGAAATCAGTGATTTTCCAACAGTGTAGGTGGGGAGGGGAAAGCTTCTCTGTACTACAAACAGCATTCTCAATATCAGTGGTAGCTACTGTGATTCTTGCTCTTCTCAAGGCATTCTGTTTAGTACACGGGCAGATAAGGTTTCTGGTTGGACACCACACATCTGTCCCACCATTAACCCCAGCTTGTTAGTTAACACTGAGGACCCTGTCAGAATGCACATTCCACCATTAACCAGAGATGAGGACTTAATACACCAGAGCCCGTTAAAAATAAGTAAGTTATCTTTCTTCCCAGTTCATTCTGATACAGAAACTGATGTCTGTGTCCACGTGAATGTAACATTAGTGGGAAAGTTGCTTTCTCCAGGGAGCTCTGAATGCCTGCCTGGCATCATTATGGTCCTTTTCTGCTATGTCTGTGATATATGAAATGTGCAGCGATTGTGACCTTGGTTATAAAAGACACGGTGATTTCCTAGGATGATTGTGAAAGCTAAGAAGTCATGTAACACAAGTAACTCTCAATTACAGAGTCCCCATGCTGTGCATGATGTTCTGTGCTAAAGACAATACTCACACTTAAATTTCATTTTTTCATACCTCTTCCAACATACCTACAGATAAAATATACCCATAGAAAATGCACATATTATAAGAAGCAGCTGTTTTGTAATTGTGAAACTGAAATGCAGTTTCTGACCAGCAGCTTTTCTTTTCAGAGTGGACAGCAAACAATTAATAACAGTGGCTGCTGAGTGTCATGGAAAATCAGTGTCTCTGGATGCCTCTTAAGCCATCCCACCGAACCACCTACAACTTCAGAAAGAAGTAAAAGACCAGCGGTTGGGGAGGACCTGGGACCATGTGTCTACAGGCCTAGCACAAGCTGCTTATGGCCACTGTGGAATTTCTTTAAAGAAATTTAAAGATAAATAAAGAGTTTATTTCATCTTTAACACCTTATATAACTGTTGCATTCGATTCCACAGCACATTAAGAAAAGTGATGATTTCTCCCTAAATCATGTATTAAAATTGATACTTCAGAAACCTAGGTCATGCTGATTTTGTACCTTCATGAGTTCCTGTTCTGGACATGCCAACTTGTGTCCAGAGTCTAGGCAGATACCTGTATGAGAGGCATTGGTGGCAGAAAGCAAAGGCTTTTCGAGTCAACAGATCTGGTTTCTTACTCTAGCTCAGCTAGTTACTAAGTGAGTGTAAATAAATTACTTCCTATCATAGTATCTTTCATCATATATACATAGGAATAAAATCTTATAAGCCTGAATCAAGCCTATACCCTTTCCCAACAGGCTAAGTTCTAGAAAAGCTGGTAAACAGCCCAGTGGCCAGAAACAGGCAAAAAGAAATATTCTAGCAGTCACTTTGGGGTGACAATGATAAGCCTGCACCAGGATCCTACACAGTCCTGAGGGGCCCCTTTCCCACTGTGGTCCATGTAGACCCTCCCTCCTGGGGGTGCCCAGCATGGTGTCCTGCATCACAGCTTGGGGGTCTTCTCTGGTGCTGACAAGACTCTCCATGTGACTTTGGCCAAGGCATCACCTCCCTCTAAGTCCTAGGTTTTTCACATATAGAAGAGAGACCCTGTCGTTATCTGTGAGGCTCCAGTGAGGCAGCTGAGATAAAATGTCTTACATGGTAATACTTGATCCACATGGCTTTATTTTAGTACATATCGACTCACTTGCATTTAAGTACCACATGCACTGTGGGGAAACAACGTTGGATGAGATTAGGTCCTTGCCCTCGGGAGCTCGCTCTATAATCATAACACAAGCTGGGGAATTGATGCTATGGTGGAAATGTGACCAGCGGCTAGGGCTTGTACACTGGTGACTTTTGGTCCACTCCTTAATCTACTCTTGCTTCCAGCCCCCTTCCATTTAGAAGTTGATATTAGGATGCCTGAACATTTGCCACTGTGTCCAGAGGGTCACAGGAAAGGGAGAGTATTGGGAAAGAGCAAGAAAGAAAGTTGTCAAAGAAGATCAAGGTCCTGATTCTCTGTTGAAGTTTCCTGAGAAGGAGTTGGTCACACTGCCCCACAGAGGCTGTGATGGCAAGGGTGTGTTAAGCTTCCTGGCTAATGGTCAACATCCAGATAGCATGTACTACAGGCTCAACCAAACACTTTACACATATGATCTCACTGAGCTGCCCTGAACCACAAACTGAGCCAATGCAGGGATGCCGAGGACACATAAGTCAGGAATCACCATCAGCAGCACGTGATGGAATGGGATCAGTGGCTTAGTCACAGAATGAGGATGGGGAGGCCTTACTTATCCCTTCCTAGAAGTCCTGAAGCATGCAGTCAAGGGTTGGTGAACTCTAAGAAGTCCTTCTGAGGATATCCTTCAAAAAACATCTCAACTCTTCATTTCTTTCCACCCCTATGTTGATCTCCTGGTCCTTTCCCTCCCTCAGTCACTGTGTCAGCTTCCTAACTGCTCTATCACTTTTCTCCTTTTCTTTCTTTCTTTCTTTTTTTTTTTTTTTGGTTGTGTTGTGTGAAAAGGCAGAGGAACCAGAGACCAAACTACCAAAATCTGCTGGATCATCGAAATAGCAAGAGAGTTCCAGAAAAACATCTACTTCCACTTTATTGACTACGCCAAAACCTTTGACTGTGTGGATCACAACAAACTGGAAAATTCTGAAATAGATGGGAATACTAGACCACCTGACCTGCCTCTTGAGAAATCTGTATGCAGATCAGGAAGCAACAGTTAGAACTGGACATGGAACAACAGACTGGTTCCAAATAGGGAAAGGAGTACGTCAAGGCTGTATATTGTCACCCTGCTTATTTAACTTATATGCAGGGTACATCATGAGAAATGCTGGGCTGGATGAAGTACAAGCTGGAATCAAGATTTCCGGGAGAAATATCAATAACCTCAGATAAGCAGATGACACCACCCTTATGGTGGTGAAGAAGAACTAAAGAGCCTATTGATGAAAGTGAGAGGAGAGTGAAAAAGTTGGCTTAAAACTCAACATTCAGAAAACTAAGATCATGGCATCTGGTTCCATCACCTCATGGCAAATAGATGGGGAAACAGTGGAAACAGTGACAGACTTTATTTTTGGGGGCTCCAAACTCACTGCAGATGGTGACTGCAGCCATGAAATTAAAAGACGCTTACTCCTTGGAAGAAAAGTTATGACCAACGTAGACAGCATATTAAAAAGCAGAGACATTACCTTGCCAACAAAGGTCCTTCTAGTCAAAGCTATGGTTTTTCCAGTAGTCTTGTATGGATGTGAGAGTTGGACTATAAAGAAAGCTGAGCACTGAAGAAGTGGTGCTTTTGAACTGTGGTGTTGGACTCCTTGAGAGTCCCTTGGACTGCAAGGAGATCCAACCAGTTCATCTGAAAGGAAATCAGTCCTGAATATTCATTGGAAGGACTGATGCTGAAGCTGAAACTCCAACACTTTGGCCACCTGATGCAAAGAACTGACTCATTGGAAAAGACCCTGATGCTGGGAAAGATTGAAGGTGGGAGGAGAAGGGGACGACAGAGGATGAGATGGTTGGATGACATCACCGACTCAATGGACACAAGTATGAGTAAACTCCAGGAGTTGGTGATGGACAGGGAGGCATGGCATGCCTCAGTCCATGGGGTCACAAAGAGTCAGACACGACTGAGCGACTGAGTAGTCCGGCCTTTCTCTGGTTGCAGTGAAGTGGGGTGAGGGGGGGGGGCATGTGCCGCTCTGCATTATGGTTCACAAGCTTGTCTTCGGTGTCTTCTCCTGTTGCAGGTGGGCTCTCGGATGCACGGGCTTCGGCAGTTGCAGCACTCAGGCTCAGGAGTTGTGGCGCAGGGGCTCAGTTGCTCCGTGGCATGCAGACTCTTCTCTTGACCAAGATCCGAACCCATGTCCTCTGCATAGGCAGGTGGATTTTCATCCACGGCACCACCAGGGAAGTCCTGTCATTTCCCTTCTTAACTTTCTCCAAACCACTGTCCATACAGTAGCCAGATCAATGGTCTTAAAATATTAATTGTATCAACTCCTTTGTTTTTCTGCTATAAACTCTCCAATGACTTTGCATTGCCCTTAGGATAAAATGAAACGTCACTGGAGTGTCTGAGGGCACCCTAGCCGTTCTCAGCGCCTCCCTCCCCAGTCTTCTCTTTACCCCTTTTCTGACAGTAACCTCCATCTGGTCTTAAATGTCCTTAGTGCTTCCTCACCATGGGCCCTTCACACATGCAGCTCCTCAATTTTTACCTGGTTGACGTCTATGAGTTCATTAGGACTAAACTTAAGTACCTTTGATGCTTAAAAGCAAGTTGGACTCTCAGGGAGTTCTCGCGGTACGAATCAGCAGCATTGATGTGCTTATTTGTATGGTCACATGCTTGCCTATCTCCCTCTGCCTCTGACTGCAAACTTTCTGAAGAAAGCACTAGCCGGTGCCTGTATGCTCAACAAATATTTGTTAAATAAAACAGTTGCATCTGGCTCCCCAGCGGCCTAGTCTTGGTAGACAGACACTACAGTATGAAATAAATATGGAAGAAGAAGAAGGGCCAAAACCTCAAAGGCATCTTCCTGTCAACCCTCCTTGGGTCTGTCAGCACACAGTCCTTGGAGCCTGAATGGGTACGGGATGGGGACAGAAGGGGAAGGACAGTAGCCAATTTGCTTGGAGAGTGACACCCGTTTCTAATTTAAACTGCATATAAGGAATGGAAACAGACATGTGCTGTACACAGAGTAACAAACATATGGGACCAGTTACCGAAAAAAGCCATGGAAGCCTGGAGATCAATGAGTTGAAGTGACACCTCGGGAGAGGAGAGAGTGTGAGGGTGTGGGGAGGAGTCGGAGAGGCAAAGGGCTGGTGTTCTGTCCTGGGGGTTCCCGTCCCTCTGCTCACCCTGAGGTATGTCCCATTGGCCATCCCAACTTCTCTGGATGAAGCCGTCTTACTTACAGTGTCTCCCAAGTGGCCTCATCAGAACCTCCCCATGGGAGGGGCTTGTGGGGAGGGGGCGAGGTTGGGGGCAGACACAGGTGGGAGGGGCTGGACTGGAAGCTGTCCTGGATATACCAGCAGTACCTAGTCTCCGTGGCTGGGGAAGTAAGGGGGCAGATAGAGACTGATGAGAGGAGGTCTAAAGCCCTCAAACCTCCACTCAGCATCACCCTGCCTCCTGCATCATCTGCCCTCTGATTCTCACTGACTGCCATAGCTGCATAGCCTTATATCCTGAGCAGAGTGCTTGGAATAACTAAAGCCCAGAGAAATTCAGCTAAAAGCCAAACCCCCATCTTCAAAGGACTATCCATTTCCATCTCGGCAGATAATATTTTAAAAAGCTATCATGACATGTTTTGGATTCTCAAACCCTCATTGCACAGAGGAGATTGATCTGTTTCATCGACTTGACAATCATTTGTTTGTTTTGGTATCATTCATTCATTTAGCAACAATCTATTAAGCTACCTGGACCGGGTGCTAAGCAATGCTGTGGGCACTGGGGTGGGACGTCCATCAGCTCCATGTTCTCATGAAGCCCTCAATTTAATGGGAGGTACAGACCATACATCAATAAACAGATATCTATGCCTGATAATGCCAGGGGTGAGAAACGCTAAGGAAAAGGAGGTGAATAGATGGATAGGCTAGAGGGGCAGTGATAATTTAAACAGGAAGCTCAGCAAAGGGTATTCTAAGCAGGGAAAATCTAAACATAAATCTGAAAAAAGTGAAAGAACAAGACATGCAAATACCAGGAAGAAGGGCTTTCCAGGCACTAGAGTGAATGGGTAAGAAGGTCCTGAAGTGGGAATAAACTTTGGACAGTAAGGAGACCAGTGTGACTGTAGTGACTATAGCAAGGGGGGTGATAGGTAGGAATGGGTGTGGCATGTTACTAGGGTCATCACTGGTGGGGTTTTATGTAAGGGCACAGCTTCACTGAGTGGCATGTCTATAGCTGTGTATGTGTATCTGTATCTTAACTTCTATATCTAAATAATACGCTACATTCCAGATAGTATTTTAAGGCAAGCTACTTAACATTGTTTTAAAGCAAACACATAATCTATGACCTAACTATCATTGCTCTTCACTAAGGAGAGAAACTAAGACACACGCATCTGAGTGCACAATCAGAATCAGAGTCTGAGGCGGCAAAAGGAGAGCCCAAACCCACAAATCTTGCCTCTTTGTCTTTGATTTTGCCCCTTGTTTTGCATCACTTTCCCAAACCCATCTGGTGGATGACCAGCCGGGCAAGCCAGCTTTCTCTGAGTCCTGCTCAGGAGGAAATCCCTTCTTCCACCATCCACACGATTCGACAGCGATAACCGATACTTTCTTTTGCAGAAAGTGATGGATTCAGGAAACAAAGTGAGTCTGACCACACGGGTCCCTCGCTCTTTCTGTCAATGGAAGGAGGAGGGGGCAGGAGAAAGATTCTTTAACTTCTAGTCCCTTAAGTAGCACAGAAACATTCCTGAGTTTCTCAGAACCCTGAGTTATAGCCCCCATGATGTTGAGCTTTGGGATTTATGCTGATGATCCCAGCGCACTTCTCTCTGTCAGTATATAAGTAGGAAGTGCCCTCCACATTACCTTGTTTTTCCTGGTTACTCCCCCAATATTCCATCGTTATATGATTACATCTCTGCTGAGGTCACCCCTTGACTACTAAAAAATTTGAGCTTCCTTTGAGGAAGAAAACTACCCTGGTGGTATCCCAGGGGGTTAGGAAAAGATTTCAGAGCCTTGGAGTCCTTAACGCTTGTCTATTCCTGTTCTTTCTTTGTGTATTTTGCTTCCTGCCTCTCAATCCCTCAGTCAACCTCCTATGACATTTTTTTTTTTTCCTGCAAATTCCCTCCCAAGGTCTCTATGCCTGCCAATTATATTTTGTTTATACCAAATCATCCATTTAGGTACAGATCATTGGCATTTAGCATATGACATTTACTGGTTAATATCTACTTGACTCCATTTACGGAAATAGCTTGCATGAAACACATAAAGGTCTTCAAGCACTCCTAATCTCCTCTGTGAACACAGACTCGGGGATAACAATTCTCTTCAGTCCTGAATTTGTCTTCAGAGATGAAGACAAGAACACTCCAGAGAAGGGCAAGGTTTATACAGAACAAACAAGCTACTGCAAATTAACTGAACACTGGGGGGAAAAGATCAGAAACAATTCCCAACTTAAGAATGTTGAACTTTGAAACAATCTGTGCCCCTTTCCAATGGTAGTGTGTCTTCTGCTTACCTAAAGGTTAAATGTCCTCAAATTTCTTTCCTCTTGACTCCCTGTCTCTCCCTTCTTCTTCCCTAAATATCACAGCTATCCTCACGGACCACCCTGTGCATGTGTATATTAGTTGCTGTCGTGTCCGACTCTTTGAGACCCCCATGGACTGTAGCCCATCAGGCTCCTCTGTCCATGGGGTTCTCCAGACAAGAATACTGGAGTGGACTGTCATTTCCTCCTCCAGGGGACCTTCCCAACTCAGGGATTAAACCCAGGTCTCCAGCATTGCAGGCAGATTCTTTACCATCTACGCTTCCAGGGAAGCCCACTGACCGCCATATTTTGGTTCAAAGCTAAGAGTCGCCATTGATTACCTATTCTCCCTCATTGCCCATATCCAAGTCATCATTAGGTTCTTTCAGTTTGACCTGCAAAGCATGCTCTGAATGCACCCACGTGCTCACGTCCACAGTTACATAATCCAAGCTTCCTTGCGCATGTACTCAAACTTCTGCGGTTGCCTCCTCTAAGCTCTTCTAGCGCTACCCTCCACGTGCTGTCCCAACCCAGAGGGCAACTAACCCGAATTACTCTTACCCTAGCCTGGCCTGATGTTGAAGCGTCCTTCGAAGACAATCTTACCTGCTCCCAGAAACTCCTTCCTGGTCTTGGTGGTCTGATCTGCCACCTTTGTCCCATAGCAATGACTTAGTGAATGACCTCTCTCTTTGCCCTGGGGTCATATTTTAACCTTTGCCTATGACCGTAATTTGAATAAAACTGAATCCTGGAGCAATAAAATGACAAAAAAGCATACATTCAAGTGATTAGTTCTTCACGGGCTGTATTTGGTCAAACTTTCGAAGATAGGAATGTTTATTTTTTGAGGAATTTATGGAAGACTTTTTATCAATTTGCTAAACACATTAGTGGTCACTTCATCACCTCTCTAAATAAAATCACTAAAGTTGCACCATTATTTTTAAGTGGGAAAAGTGGTTACCCTGGAGGAAAAAAAATAGGTTCAGCAGAAAAGGAACCCAAAGTGATCTTTATAAAGTAAACTGCCATGGACAGACAGCAGCAACTAATAGCATCTGGGAAGACCACACACCCACACATCTGAGGCTCACACTTGCGGAGAGCCTCACGGGTCAGACTCTTAACGATCTCTGCTAATGAAAACTCAACCAATCAGAACTGGTCTCATTCTGAGAGTTATCCTCTTGGGGTGTTCAGAAATTACCAGCAAGCTTGCTTTGCATTTATATCACCCACGATCCTGGTCAGGAAAACTAGGAGTTTATTCAGCTGGAGGGAAGTAGGCTAAGGGGTGACCAAACATCATTTTCAGGCAAGGGGGCAGAACCTTCAGGAGAGCAATGCCTGGCTACTCGCACTCAAGGGCAGGTCAAGGAAAGGTGACAGACTAACATCTCACATTTGATATAATCAGCTTCTTGACATGAATGCCCAATAGGTCATTAACTGCCTGAGTGCTCAGTGAGGGCAGCTGTGAAGTCCCCTGCCCTGCATCCTCTGATGCTCTGGGTTGATACTCAGTGGAGCTTTCCCAGTTGTCCCCTTATTTAAAAATTCCAGTCTCCAGCATAGGGAAAAGGAGCTCTGGGCACCTCATATTCTAGAGAAAATCTCTCTATCAGTCAGAGTCCAGCACCTGAAAGTTGGACCAGACTCCTGCTCCTGTAATAGAAAAATCTGTAATCATGTACAGATTCCTCCCCTATCTGTCTGTGTGGGGAGAAAACTGGGGAGGGGAAGGAACAAGGGTAATGGATTCACTGGTCTGGGGGCCACTGGAGGAGTGTGTGATACCAACCACATGACGATCTAGAAAAAGCAAAGCTATGGACATAGTAACAAGATCAGCGACTGATGGGCTAGAGGGAGGAAGGGATGAATAGGCGGAGCACAGAGGATATTTAGGGCACTGAAACTATTCTGTATGATACTATAATGGTGGCTACATGTCATTATAAATTCATAAAAACCCATAAGGTTTCCCAGGTGTACAGGCTTCCCAGGTGTCACAGTGGCAGAGAATTCACCTACCAACGCAGGAAATGTGAGAGACACAGGTTCGATCCCTGGGTTGGGAAGATCCCCTGGAGTAGGAAATGGCAACCCGCCCCAGTATTCTTGCCTGGAGGATCCCATGGACAGAGGAGTCTGGTGGGCTCTGACATGACTGAACACACGCGCACACACACACACACACACACACATAAAATGTACAGCACTAAGTATGAACTCTTATTGAAACTTTTGGTGATAATGGATTCTTTTTTTTTTACCATAGAATATACACATTGTTTCCCCCACATATGACTTGGGGCAAAAAACTCTTACTGACTTTTGGTGATAATACTGTGTCAGTGTTCATCCATGATTATAACATACCCTACAGAGATTTGATGGTAGGGGCCACCATGCATGTGTTGGGTTAGGGTGTGTACAGGAATTCTACTTTCTGATCAATTTTCTAGGAACCTAAAACTACCTTAAAAAATAAAGTGCATTTTTTTTTTGAAGTCTTACAGTAAGCAGGCTGTGGCATTGACTTAGGCCCCGTTGCTCACTTCCCACCCTGCCATCTGAAATTTCCGGAAAAGAGGTTGCTGTCAGCCCTCCTTGGTTCTCACTGTGATCGGCTATCCTTCACTGTGCTGTGGAGGCTCCTCCAGAGGGACTGAGAACCCAAGCAGTGAACACAGAAATATGGCTGGAGGAAACCCACAGAGAACACAGCAGGGTGGAGGCTGGCATGGACTGGTCCACCCTCCCAGCCCCAGGGCAGAAGCCGATGTAGTTGGAAGTCCACTCTCAATAAGCAATGGGATGCTGTGCTGCTCAGGCATATCTGAAATGGGGAAGCAATGAGACTTTGGGAAAGAAGCCAAGAGAATTTGGGGCAGGGCCATTCTTACCAAGATGAAATTAACTTTAGTGTGGAACGCACACATTATTCCCCCACATACGACTTGGGGCAAAAATCCTTTTTTGTTGTTTAATGTTGAGAACTTGATAGCTAAATTTGCTAAAGACAATCAGAAGGATGTTGGGTGTATCAGTATAGCAATGACGCTGAGCTAGTATAAATTAAGATGAGGAAGAACTGAAGGGTATTAGTTAGAAGTATCTTTAATATGATGATTTGTGCCTTAATGGTGTTGTCAGTGACATAGTGAAAGATATTAGAATATGATTTTCATCACGATAGTTCTCTTTTAAAGATATTGGAGTCTTGACAGACAGTACAAAATGAGCTTTCATAAGTTACTAACGAGCAGGAGTCTCAATTGAGGACAGTGAATGTCTTACAACCTTTCTTACAAGCTTGGATGGTCATAAAAGAGAAAATGTCCATATTGGGTGACCGAAGGGTGTTCAGTGGGAGAGACAAACAGCTAACATGAGCTGACTGGGTGTTCAACCTTGTCCTCCCGCACATACAGATAAGTGACTGGGTTCTCTTACGTGAGCCAAGGAGGTGGGGCCTCAAGAGGCACCTGAGAAAAGGTATTTGAAAAATGTACCAAGAATCCCCAAGGACAAAGGACAACAGGGAAGAGCTTCCCTGGCTGAGAGAATGGAAAGGCTCCTCAAGGGGCTCAAAAAAGAAACTGACAAACCTCAGCCACAGATGAGGGTCCATTTGGGGCAAGCCTTCCCACAGTGGGGCTTTACTAAAATGACATCATCTGAGTCTGGATGACGGAACCATGTCAGGGGTGACACTGTACCATGGATAAATGAGGTGCTTCTTGTAGAAAATTCCTTTACTTTACTGAGTCAATTCACCGTATGTCAAATTCTAAGGAATGAGAATGGTGGCAGAAAAGAGAGTTTCTCCATGCAGCAGAGCCCGAAGTCAAGGGTTCTTGGCTCGTTCCTTCTCAGGGAGTGAAACACCAGGGAAGCCAGGGTGAGGGGAAAGGAGAGTGAGGCAGGAAGAAGAGTTGCTGAGCTGACTCCTACATGGTGTCTGTGTGACTGACTGCCCGCAGGCTGCTTCTGAGAGGCTACGGGAATACTGGGTCTCAAGAGAGTCTGATTGAAGAGCAGATTGGGGAATAACTTATCCACAGGCTCCTGACTCCTATTACCCAGAGGTTCCAACACCGTGTCTTGGCTTCCCTGAACTTCTATGTCGAGTGAGCTTACATAGGCATCAGAGTGAGTCCAATAGAGTTTGATATCTCAGTATCAATGGAGAGGCACCAAGACATGAGGTGAGAGGTACATAATATGGAAGAGATGTAAGGCACTGTGGAGTCAGCTGGGGAACCCACACACAGCTGGTCATCGCAACAGGAGCTGGAGCAGAATGAAGGGGCCAATGGTCCCAAAGACAGGCAAAGCCAAGAGGATCTGAAGCAGGGCATGAGATGTATCTGCTACAGGAAGGGGGTTAAGCAACAACACCCCACTATCTCTTCCTTCTTCTGCCATTCCATCCTGGCCGGAGCCACCTTTCCCCACCCAGGTTAATAGACCCATCATTGCTTAAGCAGCCTCAGGTTATTCCAACCTCTCCTTAAATTTTCTTTGCTGAAGACAAAAATCAGTCCCCATGTCAGGGTGACTTGGCACTCCTTCCATCTTATGCCTGGATTCACTCTTGTTCTCCAGCCCCAAGGGCTGGCAAGCATCTGTGCTGGTCACCACATACTCTCAGCTCAAAGCTCACAGTGCTGGAGTTTCTTCAGGAAGGCTCTTTCCTGGTACAGGATTCGGCTCCATCTTAGTCTAGTTATCACTCCGGTAACCACACCTGTCCCTCAGACTTCCAGAGATGCCTAGATATATGCCTCTAAACACAAGCTCAGTGATGATCCCCAACCCCTAGGACAAATTCCTTAAAGCCAATTCCTGCCTGACAGGACTTTGAGGTATCCATGCACAAAACTTGTGGTCCATCTATTTCATGGGACACTCAGATTCTTTTGGTCCCTGGTGTCAACTGGAGACTGACTTTACTTTTAACCAGTGAATTTGTCCCTGAGCTAATTCCCTGCTACTAGTGGGACCTGCTCATCATTGTGCCAGGTCTAAATCCCAGCCACCGCCTGGCCCTCCACCTGCCCTATCTGGCTGCCATGTCTTCTCTACGAATTCTACACTATGATGACAACAGCAAATCAGGAGTTGATGGAGAAGTCCTCATTAGCTGCGTCCATGGCCAGATAGAGACAGTGTGGATTCTACACTATGATGACAACAGCAAATCAGGAGTTGATGGAGAAGTCCTCATTAGCTGCGTCCATGGCCAGATAGAGACAGGGATGCAGACACATGTTACTTATGGCTGAATGTGGACAAAGCCCCAGGTGATTCTGCGTGTAGGTGAAACTGGGTTTACGAGCTTGGAAACAGCCACAGAGAGAAAAAGGGTTAGTGGGGGTGGGAGGGGGGAGGGGGCAATGGGCAAATCAGTCTCTTTCTTGCTCTTCCCACAGCATGCATCTGAGAGAGGGGTCGGGCTGCTATCTATTATCCTCCACCTCTTTCTCTCCCCATCTCTCCATACTTCTTTAAGTTTTCATGTAACGCCATGATACAGATGGGAGATCTGGTACTTACAGGCCTACTCGAGGCCAGCAGCTTTCTGGTTGTAGACCGAGAATAGAGCCCTTGCTCTCTGATTCTGAATCCAGGGCCCACTGCACTCCACTGCATATCCTAAGGCAACGGTCCCCAACCTTCTTCTCACCAGGGACTGGTTTCCTGGAAGACAGTTTTCCCATGGACAGGGATGGGAGATGGTTTCAAGATGATTCAAGTGCATTACATTTATACTGCTACTGATCTGACAGGAAGCAGGACTTAAACTGTAAAGAGAGCTATAGGGAGCTGCTGTAAATTCAGATGAAGCTTCACTTGCTGGCCGCTCACCTCCTGCCTGTGTGCCTGAGTTCCTAACAGCAGCATCGGGTCATGGTCTGGGGGCTGGGGAGCCCCAACTTAGGGCACAGATCTATGTTCTCTCCTGGGAACCACACAGGGAGGGCAGACTCTGAGGTCCCAATGCAGAATGTCTCTCCTTCAATAAGGTGTGATCAGGAGACAGGCAGGGCAGGGAATAGCTCCATTTTCCATCTGCAAAGCTGAGCTTTAAATGACTTGCATCTGGGCATCTGTGCTCTGCCCACTAGCCCACAGTCACCTGGGGCAGAATCACTATCTTACTCTAGCTTATCCCTCTAACTGCTGCTGCTACTGCCGAGTCTCTCAGTTGTGTCCTACTCTTTGCAACCCCATGGACTTGTAGCCTACCAGGCTCCTCTGTCCACAGAATTCTCCAGGCAAGAATACTGGAGTGGGTTGCCATTTCCTTCTCCAGGAGGTCTTCCCGACTGAGGGGTTGAACCCATGTCTCCTGTGTCTCCTGCAGTGCAGGCAGATTCTGTACCCACTGAATCATCGGGGAAGCCATCCCCCTGACCTGACACCTTAAATCTTCGTTGCTAAGCTTGGTGGACTGAGAAACCATGAAGAAGGTCATTGCCTGGTCTCATCACAGCTATGTGCTTCATGCTGCATTAATAAATGTTGAGTGCCTAATCACTCACATTAATGGGAAGGGGATTACATCTTTAGAAATGCTTTTTCCCAAGGTTAATATTTCGTGTTAAATCTATTCACTTTTTTGACATTTTTATGACCTGTGTACAGCAGTCTCATATGTTCACAATAATGTTCAAACTGAAAGAGCATGATGATCACTTCACAAAATAAAAAGTACTCTTTGTTAAGTCGATTTTAAGTATCTCATTACATTTGAGACTCGCATCCAATCAGATCTTTTCCTTTTAAAACTTTGACTCCTTTATTTTCCCAGGCTTGAAACAATATTCAAAGTCTAAGAAGAGAATGCTGACGTCTCTGGGGATCTCAAGTGTCCATGTGTTTCTCATCCCCTCTTAAAGGCTAATTACCTTCAGACAGTTGAATGTGATCTATTGCATTAAAAACTTTACGAGTCTGGAATTGTTAGCTTAAATTTGGACCTGATCTCAACTTTCTGTTTAGTTGGCTAGATAAAGGTGGTATGTTCCAGTGTTGGAAACATCACCAATCTGTGTTCCAGGCCATATGCTGGTTCTTTACATATGTTAATTTATTTAATTTTTGGGACAACCCAGAAAACTAGGGATTATGATGTCCAATTCTCAGAAAAAGAGACAGAGGCTCAGAGAGGAGAAACGACTTGCCCAAGTATGTGACAGAATGACCCCAGCAGCACCTTGACTCCCAGGCCGTGACCATCTCTAGTTTGCTGGAGCTCTTATGGTACTTTGCCTTCAGCGGAGAACCTACAGAGGTAATACCTACTCTTCGCTTGAGCATCTGGGATGCCGTGGGTCCCAATGGGCTAAGTGAGACTCAGAGGCTATCCCAATGCAAAAAAAAGAAAAAAAAAGCCAGGGATAAGGAGTCATTTTTTCTTAAATTCTACCAATACTGTAATTAATGGGGGGAGAAAAACCAGCGGCAACAGAGTGTAGTCATTCTTGGGCACACAGTCCAGAGCAGCGTGATTCTTTCTGAAGCCCAGCAGGCTTTACACAGCAACTCCTCCTGATAGGGGGCCAGGGGCTGCCTGCATCTCAGTAGGAATCTATGGGTTGCATTTCCCTTAAGGAAGGCTCTGCAAAGGGAAAAAAAAAAAAAATGAAATAGGATTTTTCTAACATGTTTCTAAGGACTCACGTGGACTTTATCATTCACTGGCTATTTTTAAAATGGTTTAAGGCTACCTCTAAGCCCTGATCACAATGTCACCTTATCTCAGGGGCAATCCTCCATTCCAGTTGGAGCATATTGCATGCATGGCCACTGGGCTGTCTGTACCCCCATCCTTCTGCACGTTAGCGACTCATCAGGGTCTAATTTAGGCCACAGTGCACGCCGGGCAGGAACTCTTCAATCCCATGTTCTCTGCAATGTTCAGCAGATTTTGTTCACTCAACAAATGTTAAATGCCAGTAATAACTAACACCTTCTCTCTCTAAATAAAACACTATTTTGAGACAGCATATACATGACCATTGTGATTTAATCTTTTATTTAGAGAACAGGAAAAAAAAAAAAAAAGCCACACACAAATTCTGTCAGCAATGAGTTTAGAAGTCTAAAACTGGGTCATGGTAACAGGATGGAGGATATGGGATGCTGAAGAGTTGGGAAGTATTGGAATGATCTGGGGATGGTAATAATAGTGTCTCGAGCAAGGTGTCATGAAGGAGACGGGGGTGGGGGAATGGGAAGAGCACTGGATGGGGGCTGGCCATTGAGTCAGGAGCCAGTTCAGCTCCAAAAGTTTCACCTTTGTGGGACTCAAGGGTCAAACTAGATGATACCTAAGAAAGGTCTGCTCATTCACTTCATTGAGCACATGCTTAACGACTAAAATGACTTAGCAGCAGCAGCAGCATGCATTTGATATGGGGAAAATATTGGCAAAGATGGTCCTCCCCCTTACAGAACTTAGAAAAAGTGAAAATATTAGTCTCTCAGTTGTGTCTGACTCTTTGTCACCCCATGGACTGTAGCCCACCAGACTCCTCTGTCCACAGAATTCTCCAGGCAAGAATACTGGAGGGGGTTTCCATGCCTTTCTCCAGGGGATCTTCCTGATCCAGGGATCGAACGTGGGTCTTTCGCATTGAAGGCAGATTATTTACCAACTGAGCCACCAGGGAAGCCCACAGAACTTATAGATATTCATCAAATAATCTCAAAATAAGTGTGAAATTCAAGTGTAATGAATGCTATAGAGGAGTGGTACATGATGCATTAAAACTAGGAGAGGTAATCAAAATAGCTAACAGGCACCAACTAAAGGTAACCTGCACAGAGTTGTATCTGAAGGTTCCTTATGCCTGGAGTCAACTCTTCAGTGGCTGAAGGAAATGAACTCAGGTGGTGGCTATTTACCAACTTGTGCAGAAATATTTCACATTTTGCAGTTAGTGTTCTGGCTAAATATTGGCATTGCCTAAAAGCTTCTAATGGAAGGACTTGCTTTGGGCTGGAAAACTGGTTAAAGACTTTATGTAATGGTGACATTTGAGCCAAGACCTGAAGAATAATTAAGAATTAACTAGGTAAAGAGAGAAGGAAAATTATTCTAGGCATAGTGAGTGGAGCATGTTCCAAGGTCCTGTGGCAGGAGGGAATGAAATGTGTTTAAGCAGCTTTAAAACTAGAGAATGCAGTAAGCGATGGAAGTTGAATAGGGGATGGGGTAGGGGATTTAGATAAGACCCAGAACTTTTAAAATCTTACAGGTCAGGAAAAGGGTCTCAATTTTATTTTATTTTTTTTCCCTCACTGAGCGATGGGAAGTTGGTAAAGATTTTAAGCTGAGAAGGGCATGGTCAGGTTTGCATTTTATAAAGAACACCCAGGCTGCCATTTTAAGGAGGAATGGCACTGGGAGGAGCTGAAAGGCTGCTGTGATCATCTAGGGGAGAGGTTGGTGGCTCAGACTAGGATCCTGGTGATAAAGGTAGAAAAAGCACGAAGTTTCTTATTTGCTAAATTGGTAGACAATGGCCAGTCACTGAGCTAGACCTGGGGCATGCTAGAGTTGGGAGCAAGAGAGACTGTTGGAAGGGATGGGGTTGACCATGAAGTGATGGAGGGACCACTGCAGTATCCAAGGAGAAATATGAGTGCAGGGGATGGTCTGGGCTGGAGGTGTGCCTTCAAAGGTCATCTTTGCAACAGTGGTCACTGATGCCCAGATGGGGCTAAGGAAGCCTAGGGAAAAAAATAAAAGAAGCCTAGGGAAGAGTGGCAGGCTGAGGAGAGGCTTGAGAAACTCCAACAGTTAACGGCTGTCCTCTATCTGTGAAGTCTAAGGGTAACTAGCGCAGATGGGGAAGACAAAGTGGTCCAGCATCAAGGAAGCCTAGGAGAGAGAACATTCCAAAAGGTGTGGACATTTGTTAAGTGGGATGAGGACTGAAATGGTCCATTGGCTGATCTCCTGAAAGATTTCACTGAAGATTTACTTCGTGCTGCTATGCTTTCCTTTTAACTCTTCCCTTTGAATTAATCATAGACTCACAAATAATTGCCTGTATGTGCAGAGAGGTCCCTTGGACCATCATCTAGCTCCTCCAGTATGATATTTTGCATGGATATAACATCAAAACCTGGAAACTGACAGGGCACAATACAATGAGCTGGACCAGAGACCTCAATCACATTACAGTAATAGATGTTCTGATGGAACAAAGAGGACAGGAGTGGGCGGGGCAGGGAGTTAGAAGAGGGAACAGAGGCACGGTAGAGAGTAAATATTTATTATATTCCACTCCGCTCCAAGCATGAGGCCAGATGCTGGGCACAGTGTGGACCCCTGTGGAAACCTTGACATCTACGGGATCTGGACGAGGATTCAGGGAAGGAGAGGTTGAGATAAAAATCTACCTCTGGCAATGGGTGCCAGCGTCAGAGGTCACAGCAGGCCCGGAGCAGGTGCAATAGTGGTGAGTCATTGAGAACAGGCTCTGAAGCCCAACAGTGGTTGGAGAAAGTGAATATAGGGACAGAAAGCATCAGGGCTCTTCCTTCAGGACAGATTTTCTGGGGGGGTTTGCCATTCCAATGCTTCTCAGATTTTACAAACTTGTAAGAACAATGGACCTTCCTGCGCTGGAGCCTAAATCATTTCACAGCTCTTAGGTTTTCCACTTGCATTTTAGAGGGAACTTTAGCTGGTAGGTTGGAGTAAAATATTCCTAACAAGCTCATTTCACAGGTAAATGCACTGAACCTCAACCACATAGCACAGCCCTTCCTAGATCTTGGAATTCAGACTTGATGACTTTGGAATAGAGATCTCTACTTCCTACTTTGCCCTGCATCTCTATTGAGCTGGCATCATTGCTTCCTCTGAAAGTTTGAACATATATTTTTTCTAATATCATCCAAGTTGGCTACCCCCAGTTTCAAACAGCCAACAATATATCACAGGATATGTTTTATATTTGTCTTTTGTTCTGTCTGATGAATGGTCAACAACCAGAAAAATAATTAAGTATATAAAAGCGTAAGGATAGATCTTACTGCTGCTCCTCATTCCAACTACTCCCCCACTAGGGTCACTCCATGAAGCCTTGTTCCCAAGATGGAAGGAGGCAAAGAAGAGGAAGTCAAAGGAAGACACAGGTGGAACATGATAGAAAGACCTGGATCCCCATAGGGATACATGGGAAATGAGGCTGCAGTTAGTCTCATTCAGACAGGTATGCTGGGAGGGTCCCCTCATATACCCCATTCCATCTCAGCCACTGGGACTTAATGAGTGCTGGCTGCTATGTGAGAGAAGCTGCAACCAGAGGTTCTGGTCTTGCATACTGATTGGCCCACATTAATGACTTTTCATCCCCTCCCTGCAACCGCAACAATCCCCTCTTCCGTAATCACCCGTTCCTAGCAGAGGAGGCTGCTGCCATGGCAACCCAGCCATCCAATGCTGAGAAAACTCACCATAGAGACGTGGGGAGAAAAATTCCACTGTTGGGTTTCCTAAGAAAAGGGGCTCAAAGGAAAGGGAGAAGGAGAATAAAGATCGGGGAGGGGGGGGAAGGGATGATGTGACTGGAGTTGGGGCGCTTTCCCGGCTGATGGCTGAGGGCGCCCTATACAAACATGGGTCCAGACACACAAACCCACAGAGAACAGATCAGAGGGGACCTGGCTCTGTGAGACGCCATCTACATACACTAACACTTTACCCGTGAGGTGCCCAGTCCAGAAGAGTGAGGACAGAAACACGCCTGCCACGCCAATCTCCTTAATGAGATGCTCCCTCCAGACTCATAAGCAGAGAGTTCTCATGTGCTCTGATCAAAATGTGGACTTTATCACTGAGAGCTTTTTCTATTATTTTCCGCTACTAGAAGATCATATTTGAAACAGTATCTTCTTTGAAAAGAGAGGAAATACATTCAATGGGATGTTCATATTGTCGGCATGTAAGTTTGTTTGGAAGCATCCTGCTTCCACCCAACATTGTGATATTGCTGTGAAGGAAGACACCAGGCCCACACACTCTTTAATAGAACAACAGACGGGGTGTTTGGTGATCCCTTCTAATTCTAGGGTCCCCCTTAGCATTGTCTGAAGCTCTGTCCTTTCTGAAATAGTTGAGTTCATTCTCCTCTGTTCTTTAAAACTCCCCTTCAGATCCCCTTTCTTCCTGTTTCTAAAGCAAGGCAGTGCCTTTTGCGTCATGAGCCCATGGCATCGTTTCTGAAACACCCCAGTGTTCAGAAGCTGGAGCGCATAATGTCAAAATGGGGTGTTTAGTTCTCAGAACCAAAGCAAACACACACACAAATGTTCTCTCTGGGACCAACGTGGGAGACAGTTTCTAAAGGCCGACCACAAGCTGATTGTGTTTCTTGACAGTCCCCGTCTCTCAAAGGAACAAGCAAATTCCCCACGCCTTTCTATGTGCTTGACAACTCCCCGAAGCCAGCCAGGGCTGGGAGCTCACTTCAGATCCAAGCCAGAAAAGCCTGAGAGCAGGAGACAGCCCGCGCTTGGAGAACAGAGCACTGGAAACCACACAAAAACAGGAGGCACTTGTTTTTCAGAAAAAGCAGAGCAAAAACTTCTTTGGTTGTGTTAAATAATGTACAACAATGTCACATTTACCTTTGTCCCTCTGATGTCATTTTTGACACAAAGACTTTGTGACGTGCTTGCTCCCAAGCCCTGAATTTCAAAGTGACCTTCGACAAATCTTTTGTTCATTTCTTTTCAACAGATATTTATTGGGTAAACTCTTCTAGATGCCAGAAACACAAAGACGAATATCCGCCTGGCCTCCTTTTGGAGAGTAATGGAGATAATGGCAGTCTCTTACATTTGCAGTCCACTTACAGTGTCCAAAGCACTTCACACACATCATCTAATTTAATCCTGGGGAATAGCCTGGCAGAGTGTAGATAAAACCTGGGCTGTAAGAAATGAGAGGCAGGAAGCCCTTGACAAAAGATGCCACCAGGGTTGGTGGATGGTATCCTTGATATTAACAACTTACTTTGCACTTAGGAAATTTAGGTGCTAAAAGTACGTGTTCTCTGGGTACCGAAGTGCAAGCCTGTCTGGGTATGGAAAGCCTCTCGGGAAATTAAATAAGTTATCCTTCAAAGAAATCTTTGAACGTGGGACACTTTATTCAGAAAGAAAATTGGCTTTCCTCTCAACAAAGACTGCAAAGAAGATACTTTCAAAGCAATGGCTTAATGAGGGAAAGAACGCTGAACACGGAGTTGGGAAGTTAGTGGCCTGGTCCTACTCTGTGACTTTTAGCAAATGAGGAAATTGGGCCAGATTATCTGTCAACTGCAGGTCCAGAATGTTGCATGATTGACTAGATAGGTTTGCCATTTTAAATGTTTTTCAGCAGTTCCTGAAAACAAGTTGAGCAAAGACAGTTTTAGAAATTATGCAATGATTGCTACATACATGTGTACTTATTTAATTTCCAAGAGTGGTCTGGTGTCAAGGACTAAATAGCATTTTCTAGGACTTCTAATTTTGAGGTCCTCTATCACATGGACTGTAGGAAAGATAAGGATGAAATGCATGTTTCCTGGAACAAAATAGACATTTCATCAATATTTGCCTCATAAACACATGAAGACATGGATAAATAAATGAGGAACACATGGCCTTAGGGAGCAAAGAACAGCATTTTGTCCTGCGGACATCCTGGGGAATGCAAAAGGAGAAGTTCTGAGAAGTGTATCAAAGTATCTTGTGCTAAAACTAAAAGCCATGTAACCAGAAACAAAACAGTGCCTTGCGGGGAGGAGGGAAGGGTGGGTACATGTGTACAAGAAATTTAATTTTGCTACTTTAGTCCTACTAATGTGTCCTCAAGGTTAGCTTGGTGCTTTATTGTTGAGTAGTGAGTTGCCTGTGTTCTCTGACCCTAGATATTTGCATTTGGAAATGAAGTGCTCCCATTCTAACCCCATGCCAAGACAATTCTGTGCAGATCCACACTTCAGATTTAAGTCTAGAATCCCAGCTTATAGCAAAGATATTTTTTGTCATTTTATGTCATCCCCTGCCATCAGATAAGCCACTTGTGGTCCTCTTGGCTCCTTGGCATTTGGCTTGTGAACTGTCGCACTGACAGGGCCCTCAAGGTTATGTCCACCCTGTATGTTGTGTAGGTGCAGCCTGAAGAACTGCCACCTCTAGACATCTCTTTCCCCAAAGAAGCCCTTGGCTTCGGCCATAGACGTCTGCCTATGGACCTTCCCAGGCCTCTGCTCTGCATGCAGCTGTGTCTCCCGGGGAAATGCGCTCATTCTTCTGGATCTTGTCAACTCCCTTCAAGTTACGGCATAAGCTTCTTGGTGGCTCCCTACAAACCACTGCCTACCCCCCACCCAACCCCAATACATGAGCTTCATCTAGCATTTACTCTTGCTGATAAAACTACTTATGGCAGTATCACTTTATGCATAAATTTTGTCTTTCCAAATAGGTTTAAAATGTAGAGTGTAGAGTGCAAACTGTATTTAGCACACATCTATGTTCCTACAGTGACTAGTAAGGGTTAAGCAACCATTTGTTGATTGATGGTGATGACAAATTGAAATTATCATGGAATCATCACAGTTTCGGCATACAAAAATGAGTTGGGCAGCCATTGAGGATCTGGTCTCAGACATGTCTCTGCATCACTGAAAACCTGGACTTTTTTTGAGCTGTACCAGGTCCAAGGACACCAGTAACACCAACTATTCAGAAAAACACCTGCCAGCTACAACCTTTTGGTCTCAAGGTCTCCCCTCAAAACCATGTAGTCATCTGGGGCCCCAACCAATTCTTACTTAACAAACATCCTTCGTGCCAACTCCAATTACAATTATTAATAGACAACTCATATAACTCACTATAACATTGCCATGTCTGTCTTTATAAGCCTCCTCCATTTTATAGTCTGGTGGATCATAATTCAGGTGATTTTAAATATCTATCTCCCGGCTAAAGTCCTAACAAACCCCAGAGAAACACCTTTTTATTTCAATTACATCTCTGCTTCTGAAATTTTGGTTAACAATGGATAATAAATACATCATAGGATGTATAATAAATACATTAAGGAAGTTCAGTTCAGTTGCTCAGTCGTGTCCAATGGCAGCCCACCAGGCTCCCCCGTCCCTGGGATCCTCCAGGCAAGAATACTGGAGTGGGTTGCCATTTCCTTCTCCAATGTATGAAAGTGAAAAGTGAAAGTGAAGTCGCTCAGTCGTGTCCGACTCCTAGCGACCCCATGGACTGCAGCCTACCAGGCTCCTCCGTCCATGGGATTTTCCAGGCAAGAGTACTGGAGTGGGGTGCCATTGCCTTCTCCGGTTTAGTCGCTAAGTCATGACCAACTCTTTTGTGACCCCATGGACTATAGCCTGCCAGGCTCCTCTAGCCATCAGATTTCCCAGGCAAGAATACTGGATTGGGTAGAAATTTCCTTCTCCAGGGGATCTTCCCAAACAGAGGTCCAATCCCCATCTCCTGCATTGGAAAGGAGATTCTTTACCAAGATTCTTTACCAGGGAAGCCCTTATACTTTAGTAATGGTAAATTAAGCAATCAAGAAGAAATTATTTAAAGAGAAAAGCAGGAATAGAATTATCTCCTCACATGCACCATTGTTTAGTTAATACTTCTGCTCAGAAAAATAATTTGAATTATTCAATTTGGTATTAACTGATTTTTCCCTCTTAATGTTTCACTAAGAATCATGAGCTTTGAATATTTGTGAGACTAAGAGGAGGGATATAAAAAAGAAAGGAAAAGAGGGAATTTAATGATGGAAGATCCTCAAAGACCTGGGTTCCCCTCGCTGAACTGAGGAAATGACATTACTTGTATTTTCCTAACTTCAAAAAGAAAACAGGTGTGGGGTTTCTCACCCACGTGTTTTGTAAAACTGCATCACATTCCATGTGCTGAGCCATCTAAATGTAGTCACTGGATCATTTCTTCTTCCACCCAAATCAGTTATTGACCAGATATTGATGACAGCCCAGCCAATTTAAAGCTGGGGGCTTAATTAACATAAATCTGTAAAAAAATCATTTCAGTGGCATGGAGTGGCTACAAGGCTGAATTTCCCACGAATTTCCTTTCACCTCGAAAGGCAATTTTGGGCCATTTCGGGTCTCAAATGCTCACTTTTTAAAATCGAAAGGTATCAAATCTAAGATCTCATTTATAAGAGAAAATGTGACCTTTCTCACTCAGTCTCAACAGAAACAGCCCCAGCTGATTTCACATTTCCTTAGTGAAATCGCCTGTGTTTCAGAGCCCAATTATCACATGATCTCTTCTGATCGAAAGCATACTTTTACAGGGTGTTTGGATAGAATGACCTGAGTGGAACAGTTAAATTAAAATCACCGTCCTAGACTGAAACACAGAGTGCAACAGTGAGTCCCCATTTATGGGCACAAGTTTCTCCCTCCCGCCTGACTCTGTCTTTTTTGCTCCTTCTCTTCAATGATTTATTAAATAGTTTCAGTAGATCTAAAGGAATTAAGTCTACCAACAAATGAGATGCATAAATGACCATGAAATGTTAATATTGTAAATAGAAGAAGTTTTGAGGTTGGCAAAAACTTTCAGTGGTGACTGGAGCAATCCCTTTAAAGAATTACTATCAGTCAGTCTGAATAAGGCATGAGAACCTTATTATTTGGCTTGAGGGGTGTCTGAAGCTGGCCATCTTTGGCCTTCAAATAGCAGTCAGATCAGAACTGTAGTTTAACCTTTTAGTGCCTCACTGTCTAGTAGCCACCTTTTCACTCAGGGTGGTTCTACAAAAAACACAGAGCAATTCTCTATGTAATTAAAGTTCCAGCTGCATGGATCTGCTCACTAGAAATTCAAAGAGTCCTAGAGACCTGTCTCATAGAGCCTTCTTGTTCCCACCGCCCTGACCCGCAATCCTCTTGTTTCCTCCTCTTTCCCACCCTTTCTGGTTTTTAATTCACCTCTGAAATTGTGACAGAAAAACTGTAAAATAATTAATAGACTCTCTTCCTAACTAAATCGGGTGCTCCTTGAAGGCATGTGTTATTTGTCTTAACACAGAGACTTAATAAATGTTGGCAGAATTAATGAAAGTTCCCTGTGCCCATAATGAGGGTGGCAAAAACATTATGTCCATGTGAATAAATTAAGTGTTTTAAAATCTTCAACCCAAATTGTGCTTAACCCATTCAGGGATAGATTTTATTCTTCAAAAAGATGCCATAATAGTATTTATCCACATTTATGCCAAACAAGGACCATACATATTAATTCACAGATAGGTATCATCACTCTTAGCAAGTCAATAGCATACTGAAAGGGTAGGCAACTAGCAATTAATTTTCAGAGGGATAGTTAAAATCTTGGGCTGTACAGGGAATACTCTGCAGGTTCCAATCCTGGCTTTCAATATTTATTGATGGTGTGAAAAGTAGGCTGAGTTTCTTCACCTTGATAGCAGGGTCCAGTATAGTCATGGAGTTGTTGGCTGAATTTTATGAGTGGCACCTATAAAGTACTCAGAGGGGTTTGTCCTCAGTAAGACTCCACAAGCTTGAGTCACCAGCCAGCTGCTCACAGTAACAAAACTACTCTTTCAAGCAGTGACACAAATTATGGGGTTTCAGACAGGGTAACTTTACCTTGTTTACATCATGGAAAAAGAATATGAAAGTAACATCAAGAGATTGGTTCATACCTGATTGCCAATTCCCTACGAGCTTGATTTATCTACATAAAATAATATATTAATAAAGGGCTCGGCTGTTTCTACCAACACCCTGGCAAGGACAGATAAGAGATTTTTAGACCTCTTTTTGCGCAAAAGACACAGCCTTGTCCTGGTAGCTTAGTCAAAGACTTTTCTATGATAGGAGAATAAAGTCATGCTCACAGCCTGTAATAATAGCAGTGAGTCTCCTGTCCTGTTGGCTAATATACTAGTACTGTTTCAAGTGTTCAAAACACATATCATTCATGTGATCACAACCATCTGCCAGAGATACAGGAGAAAGACAAGTGGAGTGAAACGGGGAGGTTTAGGAGGCTTTTCTTTTAAGAGGAATTGGTGGCAACAGTGAGATTGGAACCCAGGTATGTTGGCTCTTAACACCAAGCTCTTTTTAGTTTAACCTGAAATGCTTCTCTATGCACTACAGTTGATTTTTTAAAATATGAATGCCTGGGGGGCCTGATCTATTTTCCCAAGGCCCCTCTACCATTCCCATGCACACCAAAGTTTGTGAGCCACTTCCCTACAGCGGCAACCCCCAGCCATTTGGGCACCAAGGACTGGTTTCATGCAAGGCATTTTTTTTCCATGGACCGAGGTGGGGTGGCTGGGGGATGGTTTTGGGATGATTCAAGCGAATTACATATATTGTGCACTTTATTTCTATTATATCAGCTCCACCTCAGATCATCAGGCATTAGATCTCAGAGGTTGGGGACCCCTGTCCCAGAGTGAGGAAGCTAAAAATAACTAAATTATCTTATTCAGTTCTTATACTAGCTCCAAGATCTGTAATATTGTCATTTTAGATAAAAGAAACTGAGGCCCTAAAGGAATAATCAACCTTTCTGACATCATGGGTCAGTAAAAGAAAACTGAAACTCACACCTGTCTCCTTGGCTCGAGAGGCCCAGCTCCTAAACTTACTGCCTCTCAACACCCTCAAAAAGTGGGGTTTGAAAAAAAAAAGCAGGGTTTTACTAGAGAACTTTCCAACCAGCTTATCTATAATTTCTACCAGGCTGTTCCTTTTCTTTGCAAAAGACCTTCCCATTTAAAATGATGACTATTATGTCTCTCCACTCTCATCATGTAATTTAGGGATGAGATGTTAAAATAATCAGTCTGACAATGGAGATCTGAGGTTTTCTAGAAAGTTATTTTAAAACACAAACAAAAAAACCCCTAATTCCAGTGGGATCTATGCTCCTATAGCCTAGGTCACTTGCTACACTCCTCCAAATTTGAAGAACACTTTTGACCACTGATTGGCACTTATTTTCTAAGGGAATAAAAAGGTAATTGACTTCCATTTTCATAACTAGAACAAGCTCAAGGATGCAAAGAGAATTGTTTACATATAATTAAGCAAAGAGTTAAAATAAAGGCAAGGGCCTGAGTTAGCAGAAGAAACCACCAACGGAAGTCTTTACAGCTCTCTTTTGAAATACTTTTCAAAGAACAACAGGTACTTTGTCCTGGAATCTGTTGATGCTGATAACAGGCCAGGGTCTCTGCTTAAGGGGTTGCATATTTCATTTAATGTTGTTTCTCTCTCCATCAGTCTTACATCGGGGTCACTAAGTTTTCAGGCAGTCATGGGAACAGAACTGATTATAAACTTAAAAAGACAGCAGTTTGGTATTAAGTTGCTGTCAAAAGGCAAATAGGTAGTCATTTTTAAGACTAGAATTGGGAATACTTATGGGGCCTTTTTTTTCTCTAGCTCACACATCTGAAAATGACTTCCCTATCAAGAACTGATTTGAAGGGTCAGAATAGGAAGTGCCCTTTCCCACCTCCCTATCCTTGCTTTGCCTAAAAAAAGTTGGATCCGGAAAGAACAAGACAGAAGAAAGAAACCACCACAGCTCTGAGGGAAAAAAACCCTATACAATCTACTTAACTACACACTATCCATCCCCTTTGACTAATAATCATACATCATTATACTTTATCTGTCTATCTATGTGAAATGGAGATTAACTGAGGCTGTCTTATCTTTGAAATAATTTTTAACTCAGAGTGTATAAATTACTTCTTTTAAGCCTAATGGTCACATGAACATTAAACAGTAGCTCTATGAAAGTTGGACCATAAAGAAAGCTAAGCACTGATGAATTGATGCTTTTTAATTGTAGTGTTGGAGAAGATTCTTGAGAGTTCCTTAGACTGAAAGGAGATCAAACCAGTCAATCCTCTCAGTCCTGACTATTCATTGGAAGGACTGATGCTGAAGCTGAAGCTCCAAAACTTTGGCCCCCTGATGCGAAGAGCTGACTCATTGGAAAAGACCCTGGTGCTGGGAAAGACTGAAGGGAGGAGGAGAAGGGGACGACAGAGGATGAGATGGTTGGATGGCATCACCGACTCAATGGACATGGGTTTGAGTAAACTCCGGGAGTTGGTGAAGGACAGGAAAGCCTGGCGTGCTGCGGTTCATGGGGTCGCAAAGGGTCAGACATTACCTAGTGACTGAACAATAATAACAAATACTATATACTGGACATCTTTGCATTCTGTACCCTACATTTTTGTATTCCATGGCATGTGTGCAAAAGTGTGATTTTTATCATTAGCACATTAGTTCGTAAGAAGGAAAACAAATGGAAAGATTAGGGAAACGAGATTAAGGTGGATCTGAGAAAAGCATAAGGATTTTTGTGAGGATGAGAAGGCCTTAGCACACAGAGGAAGAGGCACTTGGCTATCATGTGGACTTAGATTAGATGCCTCCTTTGATACCATTTAAGGTCAAGGTCCTGCTGAGAAAGAATCCCGGACCACTGTGCTTTGCTTTGTGAGTGCTCAGTCAGGGACAGCCACCTGGGAAACTGCTGTGTGTCAGGCTTCACAGTGTGGCCATGGGTAAGTTTTTCTAAAAGCCACCTTGGCTAAGGGCCACCAAACTCTGCTCCCATTCCTAAACCTCTAATACTGACATCTAACAGTAAAACTTTGTGGCATGGGATTGTGTAACTCATAATTCAATCCAGTCGAAAGGGAAAATGTTATTGCATGGGAACACTAAGAAAATGCAAAACATTCTTTAGTTTACATTTGTACTAATCAGAATGTCTATGCAATAACAAAGGCACTGGATAGAAATTCAGAAATTAACTCTCTTGGGTAGTTATTCCACATGATGCTGATCCATCACCTGGATTGTTATCCTTCTTGCCCACAGAGTTAGCTAATTTTTTGACTAAGCCAATTTAATTATTTCGGCTGCATGTATTCCTCTTCAGACTAATCGATGAAAACCCAGAAACTATCATTTTAAAGGTTAAACTGCTAAATGATTCACAACACAGACATTTCAAAACAATTTCTCTCTCCAGAACTCCTTCCTTTTTATTCTGTGGACACAATAACTGAAGTGAAATGCTATTTTTTTAAAAATGCAATTCTTTCACTTATGGAGAAAAAGGACACTAGAGTATCATACACTCTCAAATGACTTAAGAAACAATGAAAAAAATCAGCAATTTCCAATGATTATATAATTTGAACTATAGGTTAAATAAACTATGTTTTGTTTCCAAAATAAAATAGAAAACCATGGATTAGGAAAAATATTTGCTTAATTACATATAGATGAATAATTACATACACACACATACAATCACATCCCACATATTTTAAGGAATTACTCAGTTAAAAAAAATTTAGACCTCAATGTGTAAAAAGCACACAGGCAGAAAATCTACATTAAATTAGAGAAAACAAGAATGGGTTACAAAAAGTGGAGTGTTTAGTTTTGCCATTTGTCCTTTCCAGCCCCTTTGGAAAGGTCTGCTCAGCCTATGAAAGCATCACCTAAATTCCTATAAAAACCTGGCATGGGTATATGAATTTATTTCAGGCTACTTGCTCTCTCACAGTTTGACCCACCAACTCTTGCTTCCATGGTCCCAATTTCTTCATTACATCTACTCTAAGGTAGTTCAGCATCTCATGCTTTGATATCTCCTCTTGGACACCCTACCCAAATTGGACCTGGCAAACGTTCCTTCAGATTCACATTCAGCCTCTGTTCTTGTACTGGAAAGGTGGAGGAGGGACTTTCTTGGCTGTTAATTTCCTGCATTGCCCTGGAGAAACTCATCAACAGTCAGAGAGACAGAGATCATGCAACCGTAATCAAAGGGATGCAGATGCACACCCAGGGGACAGTGTTTCATTTAAGAATTTGCCAAACTTTTCATTTGGTTACTCATCTTCTTAGGGTTGGTTGGGGACACCCAGGGATTGGGGATTAGCAACATTCATATCATGGTGCACTCTATCCAACTGTTTTAAAAGCTGGATGATGATACAGATCGAGTCATAAAGACAATCATATTCTGTGAGTCACTACTGGAGTTTATGCTATGTAAATCATTCAAAAGAAAAATATCCTGTGTACAATCATGCTCTTTGTACAGTTATTTAAAGTAATAAGAAAAAAATGAATCTAGAAATCAGACTATAGGGAACAATATGTTAATTAGGCTAACTCAACCCAATGGAATATTACTTAGTCATCAAAAATGATCATTATACAATGATCATTCACTGTAACAATAAAAATGTTTATAATAAGAGACGAAGCACAAAAACATTAAGCATTTTAAGTTCAAAGTGACTACAACTATATAATGTGTGTGTGTACAATATATATTCCATAGAGCCTCATTAACCATAAATTCTGTTTGCAAGTTTACCTACTCCCTAAAATATGTTTATAATCCCTATATCAATAATCACATTGCTTTCCTAGATAGTCACAGGTATGTTCAGAGCAGTGAAAATGTTAGGTCATCTGCACATTCCCAGTTAAATTGGAACAAGGTAAAACTCTATCTTCTTGTTTTAGCTCTGACACTGAAAGAAGCATCCTTTTCACAGTCTATTTAATGCCATTAAAAAAAAAAAATCTTCTTTATTGGTGATTTCACTATTTAAAATGGCCTGAAGGGATAAGGCTAATGTGCTGTCTAGCATTCCTAACAGCAAGAAGGATGTGATGTACCTTACAGAGAAAAAAGTATGTGTGAAAGAAAAGTTGTATTCAAGCATGAGTTATAGTATGGTTGGCCATGAGTTCAACCGTAATGGATCAACAATATATATAAAACAAGATGTCTTTAAACAGAAGCATGAAACAAGGCTATGTTTTGATCAGTTGATGAAAATGTCATGATCAGCAGGTCACAGGAACCTAACCTTGTATTTTCTCTAGGAACAATGATTCAGTATATGCTAGCTCAGTTTTTGTAGAACACAACTATCACTAATAAAAATTGACTTCATATACATACCTATGCATACATATCTATACAGGTATACATATCTGCCTATATACAAATATATATATATATACACACAATATAAGAGAATTAGTGTGTATAAATACACATATATGTAACTATGTGAGTTTAAGAATGGTTTAGTTTTTCTCTTAAAATTTTAAAAGTTCTTTATATTATTGCTTTTACCATGAAAACATTTAAAATGGACAAAAGCCAAAGAACCCCTGCTGACTGATAACAGAGTTCTCTAGTCACATGTACAGATCTCTTAGAATCGGTGCCTTGCAATCCCTGTCAAACAAACAGGTTGGCCAGCATGTGTCCTTCATGCACATTTCCTGGACAAATCACCTGATCTCCCAATATTTTAACTGGCTCTACTAAGAGGTAAAAATAATATGGGGCCCTGCATGAATGTATACATTAAAATCTTGCAATAAGTTTCCCAGGGAGATACTCTGATTCACCTATCACTGTGGTCTTCAGAGCATCTACTCTGAATGGTTACTTGGTGCTATGGACTGAGTTTTCCCTTCCAAAATTCATAAGTTGAAAACCTGACCCCCTAATAGGAGAGTATAAAAATGTAGGGCCTTTGGGAGGTGGTTATTATTAGACATAGCCATGACTGTGATCCCCTCAAGATGGGATTAATGCTTTTATAAAAATGGGAGGCGACAAGGAGCCTCTCTCTCTTTCTCTTTCATTGGTACGCTGTGTTCACATGCCAAGGAAGGCCATGTGCTTGTGAAGATATAACTAGGAAGAGAGCCCACACAGCAAGCTAACTATTCTGACCACCAGAGCCCTGCCCTTCAGACCAGCAGAAATGTGTTTGCTGTTAACGCCATCTGGTCTCCAGCATTCTCTTCTGTAGCCCAAGCTGCTTCATGCACTTGGGTTCAGTCCTCTTGCCACCTGGCTCCCCACTGGGTTCAAAGGACAGGGTGCTGGGCGTGGAGTCATCACAGGCTGGTCACCTCTTTCTAACAAAAGGCTCAGCTCCTGTCAGCTGGTCGTCTCCAGGTGACTACCTTTCCGGGTCCAGGTAATCTCTCCTTCGCCCTGTTACCTCAGACCAACAGGTTATGAGGTCCTACACAATCCCTTGTGGTCTCCCTAAAGTCTACCTACATTTTTGTAAATAGTCCTTTAATTCAAATATGTTTCTCTTACTCAAGTTCACCTATTTTCTGCCAAAACTCTGGCAGGATCTAACAAAACATAGGGACTGCTAAAAAGATTCTTTTTATAAAAGTATAATTCCAAACTGCATTTCTCTGATAAAGAGATTGAGACCCAAGAACTCCTAATCAACAGGTAACAATGTAACATCCTCAGGGACACTGGAGTCATTACCACCGGGGCCACCAGGGACTTCCCTGCTGGTCTGGTAGTTAAGGGCTCACCTTCCATGCAGGGGACATAGGTTCCATCCCTGTTGGGGAGCTAAGATCCCACATGCTGTGAAGTAACTAAGCCCAAACGCCATAGCTAGAGAGTCAGTGCAACCCCATGAAAGATCCCCCTGATGCAACTAACACCCAACACAGCCAAATAAATAACTAAATATTGAAGAAAAAAAAAAGCCAACAACAAAACAAAAAAGAAAAAAACGGGGTCACCATGGGGCAGTGGCTGTTTTATGGCCTATACCACCTGGCTTGTGATGACAATGACCATGTGATGGTAAGGAATGAAACCTCTTCTGGTCTGCCTAGAGTAAAACATTCATAAAACATTTTTATTCCCATACTCTATGAGCCAGCCCTTCCACAATCTCTGCTTCCATTTTTATTTCTGCCATGTCTTCTCCTCCCATCTTGGTTCCATTCACTGAAAAGTCTCCATTGTTCTAGGGGTCAGGAAACAAGGGCAGTGGGGGTGCTTGCTGAGAAGTGATTGCCTAGCAACCCATCTTCCTTCTTCCAAGGACAGAGGCTATTTGCATTTTGGGAAGAAAGTAAAAAGCTCCCCTTCTCCTGAGTCCCGGGTAGGAATATCTTGCTGACCACTCCTCAAAGGAACCTTCCTTTCTCTGAGAACTCCCCCTGGGTGGCCTTTCTCTGCCTGTTGCACTGTGTGCCCTCCCCTCGGGCTGGGCTCCACCTTCTGAGGGGCACCCAGAGCTGCTGAGGGCAATGAGTGCCTTCTGGCAGCACCAGGACAGGGCTCAGAACATCCTGATCTCATTCAAGTGGACTTTCCTTTCCCACACTACTCTTTCCTTTTGTAGCTTTCTTTCCTGGAAACCTGCCACACCTAGGGGATGTCTAGGCCTGCTGCTCTTAACCCTCAAGCTGCCAGTGAGTTCCCTGAACTCACTTAGGGGAAGCTGAAGCCAGCCGAGGCAGGGAAACAGGAGGGCTATAAACTTCACCGGGAAGCTATTAGCTGACCCACACGAGGCGGGGACCAAGGGAAGAGAGACTATTCTTTACATCATTGGGGAAACTGAACTGGGTTTATATATGGAAAAATCACTATTCCAAACTAGAGACCTCCTACAAAAACATCTCATCCTCCATTCTTCTCAGTCTCCATGGGGAAGAAAAAAAGGATGATCCTCTTAAAAGTGAAGTGTGAAGAGTGGTAAGACTGGAGCCCTCCCTGTTTTTTGCTTTAAAGAGATAAACAGAACTCTTGGGCTATCTGGCTTCAAGTTGGGCAAGAACTTCAATCTTTGGAAGCTCTGAATTGCCATCTTTAGAACTGAGATCTTTAAGAATTACATTAACAACTGTCGACAGTGTTTAACTCCAGTAGCGCAAGGCATGTACTCTGGGGTGTACTATTTAAAGAAAACCATTGCATTACTGTATTCACCTTGGTTTCCTCTGCCCCTTTAGGGTATTCGTCTTGAGGAGAGGCCCTGGTTATCCACAGATAACCAACCTACAACCCTATAGAAGATACAGCTGGTGTTTTACCTTCCCAGGTAGCACTGGTAATAAAAAACCCACCTGACAAAGGAGACATAAGTCATGGGTTTGATCCCCGGGTCTGGAAGATCCTTGGAAGGAAGGCATTGGAGCCCACTCCAGCATTCTTGCCTGGACAGAGGAGAGTGGTGGGATATGGTCCATAGGTTCACAAAGAGTCGGACGTGACTGAAGCGACTTAGCACGTACACACAAGAAGATGTTACCAGGTTTTAAAGAACTTGGCACTCCTTGACCATTTTATGTATTGAGTTGGCCAAGAAGTTTGTTCAGGTTTTTCTGTAAGATGTTACTGATATGCATGTGTATTTCCTTGTGTATATATAACCCAAGACAAAGAACCATGGAAGTCTATATATGGCTAATAAATAAATAAACTTTTTTGGCAACTATATGGGAACTCCTTCAAGAGAGAAACAGTAGAAGACTAATCCTCTTATCTGTAAGGTGAGGAGATAAATACAAAAGAAAATTCTGAATGATTCATGGGAGTTGGTCTATAAGCAGAGAAGAAAGAAACAATTGTTTTTTAAATACCACTAACTGAAAAATTTTATCTCCTGTGGTAAAACAGGCATGGCTTTGTTTTTATTTGCTATTTTTACCCGATTTTTTAATTCGCTAAGAATGGATCTTAAGTCTTCTCTATGTAGAAAATATTTAGTTCAGTGGAACTGGGAATTGAGCTTTGAATTTTACAGCCAGAAGGACTATAGAAGTTACCTGACCCAAACAATATCATCATTTCACAATTGAGGCCCATACACTGAGGTCCAAGGAGGTTTGAATTTGCCCAAAGGACATGCAAGTCACATGGGTGGTTCCTAATGCACAGAAATCATTGCTCATGACACTTTAGGTTCATGTGACCACAGGCAGCTGACTTTATTAATGACAGGAGTAAAATGCTTGTTAGCAGGTCACTTTGTTTCACACTTGAAAGGGTTTTGAGGTATATATTTTTTTATGGGGATTAGAAATCTAGAATGCTAAAGCAAGGGGCTGAAATAGGCCACCATACTTCTATTCATTTCTCATTCATTCCAGTGGGAGCATTTTATTTTATTTTTTTTGTTTATTTTTTTTTTTTCCAGTGGGAGCATTTTAGGACACACGCTGTGTCCTACCAGTGCATGGGCAAGTAGAGAAGACAATTACAGCCAAGCATGTTCTTGGGTGGATGTTCTCTCTACTGAAAAATTGGTGAATCTGTCTTGAGAGTCTAGAGAATAGTGAAGCAGTCATCTGGTAAAAAGTTTAATCAAGCATTCTCTGAGTTTCTCTGATCTGCTTACCATTTCTTTCTCTCATTTTTTTTTTCTCTTTAACTACTGCCGCTGTGTTATTCACAGCTTCAAAACTGTGAACATTTGGGAATTCTCTCTCTGACATGGAGAACCTGTTGGTCATGGTCCCTACACCATTTAAATAATTGTGTCATAAATATAATGAGATACTAAGCCTTTATATTAGTCCATGCACATAAAATCAATGCCTTTGAAAGCTCAGTAGAAGTCTGGCAAGTTTGAAAGAAGCAAGAAGAGTGTAGACTGAGGGCTTACTGGAAAGTGTTGGGTAAATTGGAAAAATAGTTAATTCTGGAAACAGAGTGTTTCATAAATTTCTCCCTGTGAACAGAAGAACTTTATCTGTCTGTATCCTTTTTATTTGTGCTAAAATAATTTACATAAATGAGAGTATGGTAGGTGACTTTGATTGTAAGGATAAAAACCTTGAAATCTTTGAACTATAAAGGACTTTAGAAGTAATCTACTTCACAGAATCCACCAAACTAAGTAAAGTAAAAATGCATCATATTGGTATGAATTTATTTATAAACTTTCACATTAGTTACATTTATGTATTATAAATAAAACAAACAAACAAACAAACAAAAAAAAGAAATCAAAGTTTTGCTATTTTCCAGTGTGTTAAATTTGTATATACAACCCATCTGAGCATGTCGGTTTCCGTTAGTTTTTATTAATGGTTATAATGTACTTAGTATTAATAGTCATGTTAATTGTTATAATACACATAAGCAGATGACATTTAAATATAGAACTCACCACTGAGACTCTTCCACAAAAGTCCCTGTTTTCCACAGAACACAGTTTACAAAACACTGAGCCCTTTCTACACCATCATGGAAGATGGAAAGCCTATGCTTGGATGCTTCACTCCAGTGACAAGGAACTCACCTCTTGGCAAGGTTGCCCACATCACAGCTCTCACTCTTAGGCACTTCCTCTTTACCCCGAGCCACATCCACTTCATGAGACTTTTACCCAGCAGCCCCCGTCCTGGCCTCTAGAACTACTGTCTTCATTGGCAGGGAGGAAGCAGCTACTGTGTTTATATCTAGGCCTTCCCTTCTCTCCCCCCAATACTCCCGATTCCCTCAACTCTCTCACCTATGGCCTGGCCCCGGCCTTCTTGATCACTCTCCTCGCAGTGATCTCTTGCTTTTTAGAGCAAGAAATATGTACCCAAGAAATACAGCTGGCTTAAAATGACATCCAACTCGACATGTATCAACTGAGTGCATGTTCTCTGCCCAGCCCCTCTGAAAACCAGGGCAGGGAATCACACCACTGACTGTCCAACCATACAGGTCAGAAATCTATTTCACATCCTTGACATCCCATGCTTTGCATTTTCCATACCCAATCCACCACTAAGTCCTGCAATGTTGCCTTATGAATAGCTTAATAACCTCTTTATTGGTTTTGTCTCCACTGTCATCACCCTCGACCACCATACATACCAGCCTGTCTTTCCTGAACTTCTGTAAGAACCTCTTACCCCATCTGCTTATAGCTGCTCTGGCTCTCCAGAGTTGCACTACCCAACATGCTTTCATATCGTGGTGCTGGAGAAGACTCTTAAGAGTCCCCTGGACAGCAAGGATATCAAACCAGTCAGTCCTTAAAGGGAATAAATCCTGAACATTCACTGGAAGGACTGATGCTAAAGCTGAAGCTCCAATACTTTGGTCACCTGATGCGAAGAGTCGACCCATTGGAAAAGACCCTGATGATGGGAAAGACTGAGGGAAGGAGGAGAAGACGGCAACAGAGGACGAGATGGTTGGATGGCATCATTGACTCAATGGACAAGAGTTTAAGCAAACTCTGAGAGACAGTGAAGGACAGGGAAGCCTGGTGTGCTACAGTCCATGGGGTTGCAAAGAGTCAGACACAACTTAGCAACTAAACAACAGTAACATCTTGCTTAAAATTTTAGCAGCATCTTACTCTTTCATAATAATGAAAAATGGCTGACAAGGTCCTTTGTGACTCAGTTCTCTCTTCCTTTTTGTTTCTCCATCTGGATTGGCACTTCACACTCTGTGTTTAGCACACTGGCCATCTTTTGTTTCCTTCATTATGCTCTGCTTCTCTTGCAACAGGCCTTCCTACCTGTTGTTTTCTCCCCCCTGGGCTGTACTTTCCTCCTCTTTTGTCCTAGTAAACCCAACCTGCAGGATTCAGCTCAAAGATTCCTACCTCAGTCTTCCAAGAGGTCAGATCCCTTGTTACAGACAATTATAGCCTGCAGGACATCTGCTTCATGACACTCATCACAGCTCTTACTTACGCATGTTCATTTGGTTAATACCTGGCTCCCCAGGTGGACCATTAGCTTCACTAGGCTGAGATGTGTCTATTTTTGCTCACTTTTCCCCTCCTAGGGCACATAAGGTGCTCCAAAATATTTGTTGAGTAAATTAACTATGCAATTCCTATTTTGATATTTGATATCTGGTTCTATCAAGGCAATTGACCTAAAGTTTAGAAACAAATGACATAAATATGATTAAGAACAATTTAAAACCCAAAGCAGATGAATAAATGGAGAACTCAAAGTTGTTTCTAAAAGAATGTGTGTCTCTGGGTATAGTTAAAGAATGTCCAGCTTATTCCTTGACAATATGAAGTCTGAGATTTATGTGGATAGTAGGAACTAGGGAAAAGGAAGAAGAAAAGATGATAAAGGTGATAAAGATGATAAAAGATGATAAAGAAAAGACAAACAAACGTTGACACAATTTTCAAAAGGGAGTGAAGAAGCAAGATTACAAAAACAACTTACAACCAAACATGACCTTTGTCCTGGATTGAATTTTAATGGAAACTGTTAACATTTAAAAAGGGTTTGAATGCACTTAGAAAAAGAAGTGATGGTGATCAGGAGCAAGTGCAGGTTCATCAAGATTAGGTCATAGTAGGTGGTCGTCCCCTTTCTGTTAGGTGAACTACAGGATAGGGACAAGGGAGAATGAAGAGCATGAAGTATATTGATTTCATCAAGACTCTTGGCAAAGACCCCTGTAGTATCCTTGAGATGTAAGGACATATGGGCTGAAAAGTGAAGTCGCTCAGTCGTGTCCGACTCTTTGTGACCTCTACCAGGTTCTTCCATCCATGGGATTTTCCAGGCAAGAATACTGGACTGGATTGCCATTTACTTCTCCATGGGCTGAACTTGTGGATAGTTAAACATTGGTATGTGCCTGTCTAGTTTAACACTGCCCTGTCCAGGACTGATTCACTCCAATGCTGTTTAGCTCTGAGGGGTTCTCTTTAAATGTTCAAATATACTTAAAATAATGATAGCTGACACACAAAATACCCACTATGTGGTGGGTACAATTTCAAGTGCATTTAATCCTTGCAACAGTAATTTGAAAAGGTATTATGGTCACTGCCATTTAACAATTGAAGAAATTGAGTGTAGAGAGGTTAAGGAGCATGTTCAATGTCACAGAGTTAGTCAGAGGTAGAATTGGAATTTTAACCTAAGCAGTCTGGCCCCAGAGTCTAAGTTCTGTATGCTACCCTAACCCCCACCACTACCTCCATGCTTCAGATGCTCTAGAATGCTATCAGCCAAGACTCTACCATATCTGACTGATGGTCATTCATGCACTGGTTTGTAATGTTCTAAAGTAGGACCTGTAATGTACAGACTCTCAAGGGATCCATGGGAAAAATTCAGAGGGTTCTGTAAGCCTGGTTTGCATCTAATTTTCACTAACCTAACAAAAGTTAGTATTTCCAATCCTTAACATCAGCAGCAAACCACAGTACTGTCACCTATAAAAAGCAGATATTTTCATGTTACATGATTGTTGTTGCAGGAATCTCAACACATCATTTATGCTCATCACCTGTAAATTATAGGGGTTATTAGACCTGTCAACAGATCTTATTATTGAATATTTTAACAAAAACACTGGCATTGTTATACTACATTTTAAACATGTTGTAACTGTACTGCAATGGAACGGCATACCTGTTTAGCCCCATGTATTTTATGTTATGCATTTAAAGCCTTATTTGGGGAAGGAGTCCTTAGACTTCATCAGCTTGCTAAAGGGCAGAGGCTTCCCCATGCTGTCGAAGCCAAGTTTGCGCTACAGGGTGTGTGGCTCAGGCCATGATGATTTCCCTTCATGTCATGTGTTTCATGCTCAAGCAAATAGTTATGACTAATCATGGCTGACAAAAGGTAAGCAAGTGATAGTTCTGGACCACAAAGAGAAAAAGGAAGCATATCACACAGAATATTAAAATGGGTTTTCTGCAGTGGCAGCTGAAGTTGTCTTTAAGGATACAGTAGAAGAAATACAGAGTACAAATCAACAGGCAGAAAGGATCAGGGAAGTCCTTTGACATTCTCAAAGACCTCATAAACATCACTCTAGCCTGGGAGGGCTGCCCAATAGAGTACAAAAAGTGGTTGTAAAACACTCGTGGGAGGAATGTCATAAATCCAGGGGACAAGAATTGAAAGAGTGATGGCCAATGTATGTGCCCCTATGTCGACACCCTGAGACCACCCTATAAAGATCTGAAACAGTGCCCACATTTCTAGGAACCCATCCAAGTTTCTGGCATGTTTATCTAAGCATTTCTCCAAACATGGGCGATGGGGCCCAATATACGCCACAGGGTTTCCATATTGTTCCTGTTCATTGATTAGAAGAATAACTCACATACATACTCTCTACGCCTTCCACAGTGGCTTCATGACAGCACCAAGGAAGAGGCAGAACAAACTTCTTTGCCATTTCACTGAGATGGAAAGTAAGGTCAGAGAAGTGAAATGAGTTGCTCAGAGCCACACACTGCATACATACTGCAGGTAAGGATGAAACCAGGTCTGCTGTTTGCTGGTTCCATGTTCCTTGGCATAGTAACCAGATTTGAAATCTGGAAAGAATCCAGATTCCTTCCTTGAGAAGTCAGACTAGCTATATCTGAAGCCCTTTAAAGCTGTGGTTCTGAAATTTAAAGTATGCATCCCCTTTTCTCCTATAGCCAATCAAGCTTGAGGAATCTGTCCTACAAAGTGAACCAGTGTCCTAGCTGGACCTGTACGGCCAGTAAGGGCAGAACTCAGTGAATTCACCAGGCAACATGTCTCCACCTCCCACAAAGAAGACTGGGGAAGCTGGGCATGTGATGAGGGCACCAGGTAGGTTCAGAGTGGGAAGAACATGGCTTTTTCCTTCCAGTGCAGGGGTTCAAATGTCAGTTCTGCCACTTGGATGAGCTATGGGGTCTCAGGAAACTGACTTCACCTCTCCAAATATTACTCTGTTCGTCTGCATGTGGTTGAGAAGGTTATGCGTCAGGCTGAGATATAAAAAGAGGCCAGTGAATGATAGTCTTCCTTACAAGACCCAACATCAACCCTCTAAGATATTAGCAGGGGCCTTTTAGGGTTACAATTGTTTCCTACAAGGAAACTTAATGAGTTTTCCAGGAGAAATTCACTACTTGCTCTAAAAGAGCTGGGAAGAGTTCAAATACCTGAGGTGGCCACAAAAACAATAGCAAAATGCTGATGTGAGACTTAATTCACTGCTCAACTTCACCTTGGAGTAAAGTCTCCCTCTGTGCCCTAAAAACTGGAGCATCAATGACTATACTCTCACAAACGGTTTCTGTGCTCAAACGACTTCTGAGGCATGAGCCTCAAATCCTCCTCAGCCTCCTCTGCTGTATCCCCGTCATCAGCAACATGTGAATGAACCAAATTATCTCCAGGGCTGAGGGCGTGGGCCACATAGCTGGCTCCACCGTCAAAGGAGCCCGGCGTCATGTTCTCCACCCCCTTAGGAGGTGGCTACTGCTGTCGTAGGACTGTGAGGGAGGAAGGCAGCCTGGAAATGCCATGTAGGGAAGAAACTGTTCCATTTCAGCGTGAGGATTCTAAAATAGCTGCTAATAAAAAGCCTTCATACTGTGACACTTCAATACAGACACCCACAAGGATACCTTGACAAGCTGTTTGACTCCTCACAAGCTTTTTCTTGCTTTTCCTGCACAGGGCCCCCACCAGTCACCCACACAGACATACATCTATGCAGTGACAGAGAAAGCCAGCAGGGGTCTGCCTAGACTGTAGGACCAGCCGGGGAGCCCCGGTTCCCAGCAGGAGAGAGGCATCGCTGCTCTGATGTTGGCTTGTCCAGGTACCTGTCACAGCAATTTGAACCTGCTGCTTATTCTCTCTCTCTCCTTCTGTTGTCACTGACAATACTTAGCCAGACAATGAGTCAAGCTTACCTCCTGGGATGAGAGGGGAGAACATCAAATGATATTCCATTTACCAATTCAGAAATGCCATGGTTCAGTGGATCTAGGCTCTAAAGATAAGGAGAGTAGAACACGACTCTATGATAGTGATTAAAATCTGAAGAGCTTCTCCCACTGGAAGTCCTAACGATCCATTAATTACTATATTATATATATATATATATATATATACACATTACTATATAATTAATTACTATAGCACTATCTCCATCAGGAAAATAATAGGTCAAGTTTGAAAGCAGTTTTAACAGCACTTATTCTATTTCTGAAGCTTGATAATTAAGATCTTTCATAAAATTACTATGTGCATCTTAGCATAGATGAGACCATATTACCTACTTTCTATAAATGCTGCTGAGCAGAAACCAGATGATTCTTATACTTGACTGTCCTTCGGACTCACCTAAGAAGCTTGTTAAAAGTATTAATTCCTAATTCTCATCTTCAGAGATGCTGGATTAGTATATCCAAGGTGAGACCCAGTAATCAACATTTTGAAGAAATCACTTTGAGTTATTCAGTGGCATGGTCAAGCTTGGGATGCGTGATAGCACTAGGTAAGGTCACCCTGCTATGCCTCTTTAGCATGAAAAGAACTTGAGAAGTTGTCTAACAGTTGGATATGCTAAAATAGGGTTTCCCCAGTGGCTTGGGGGTAAAGAATCCGCTGGAAATGCAAGAACAGCAGGAGACTCAGGTTTGACCCCTGTGTCAGGAAGTTCCCCTGGGGGATGGTATGGGAACACACTCCAGTATTCTTGCCTGGAGAATCCCATGGACAGAGGAGCCTAGCAGGCTACAGTCCATAGGGTCGCAGAGTCAGACATGACTGAAGCGACTTAGCATGCACATTCTAAAGCAACTTTATGTTTGAGAATTCTCTTACTGGAATTCAATTTGGAACTTGTTTTTATTAGGTAAGTAGAATTTTTCAGTTTTTATGCCTTTACTAGGTTCTCATGACCGCCAATTAATGACTACCAAGAGAAGCTGTTGTCACTCTGCAGAGATATACATCCTGGAGTTTTTAATGTCTTCGTATGTACACAGATTAGGTTAGGTTGTTGTAACAATCTCTTGTAATTTTATAATTCTTCAAATCTGGATCAATAGATGAAACAGGAATGTGAACTAACTGCCTGAGGACAGAATTCTAAGAAAGTTTTATGGAGAGTTGAGAGATAAAGCTAAATCATACTTGCACCTAGGACCTATTTCCACTCTGAAGTCCCACTATTATGGATAAATCTTTACTTCCAAAGACTTCAAGGGGAATGGTGTGCAAGCTTTCTCAGACCTTCCTTTTAGGCAATTATCATAATCAATAAGAACCTAGAAAGAGCTCAGCGCTGTGTGAGGCATTACAGAGGTTAACGTTAGAAGCACATTCTATCTGAGAAGTACTTGTAATCAGGTCACCTAGTCTTAATTATAACTTCAGTCATCTGCAATAGTCTTTAAGTTCAATACCACCTGCATCTGCTATTCTTTCTTTTTTTTAAATTATTTAAATTGGAGGCTAATTATTTTACAATATTGTGGTGGTTTTTGCCATACATTCACATGAATCAGCCATGGGTGTATATGTGTTCCCCATCCTGACCCTCCCCGCCACTTCCCTCCCCATCCCATCCCTCAGGGTCATCCCAGTGCACCAGTCCTGAGCACCCTGTCTCATGCATCCAACCTGGACTGGCGATTTATTTAACATATGATAATATACATGTTTTGATGCTACTCTCTCAAATCATCCCACCCTCGCCTTCTCCCACAGAGTCCAACAGTATGTTCTTTACATCTGTGTCTCTTTTGCTGTCTCGCATATAGGGTCATTGTTACCCTCTTTCTAAATTCCATACATATGTGTTAATATACTGTATTGGTGTTTTTCTTTCTGACTTACTTCGCTCTGTATAATAACCTCCAGTTTCATCCACCTCATTAGAACTGATTCAAACACATTCTTTTTAATAGCTGAGTAATATTCCATTGTGTATATGTATCACAGCTTTCTTATCTGTTCGTCTGCTGATGGACATCTAGGTTGCTTCCAAGTCCTGGCTATTGTAAACAGTGCCAAGATGAACATTGGGGTACATGTGTCTCTTTCAATTCTGGTTTCCTCAGTGTGTATGCCCAGCAGTGGGATTGCTGGGTCATATGGCAGTTCTATTTCCAGTTTTTTTAAGGAATCTCCAACTGTTCTCCATAGTGGCTGTACTAGTTTGCATTCCCACCAACAGTGTAAGAGGGTTCCCTTTTCTCCACACCCTCTCCAGCATTTATTGTTTGTAGACTTTGATAGCAGCCATTCTGACTGGTGTGAGATGGTACCTCATCGTGGTTTTGATTTGCATTTTTCTGATAATGAGTGATGCTGAGCATCTTTTCATGTGTTTGTTAGCCATTTGTATGTCTTCTTTGGGGAAATGTATGTTTAGTTCTTTGGCCCATTTTTTGATTAGGTTGCTTATTTTTCTGGAATTGAGCTGCAGGAGTTGCTTGTATACTTTTGAGATTAATTCTTTGTCAATTGCTTCATTCTTTCTTTAAGACTCAAGTCAAATTCTATTTCTCTCCCAGATTTCATCGCACATGCCAATAAAAATCAATTTATCTCTACACTTCACAACATGCCTAGCATTAGAGTGATTCATTATGGTTCTTCTCCCCAAGAGATTCGTGGTCTTCTTTAGGGAACAGAATACATCTCATTCAGAATCTACATTTTGGAGAGATATGACTAAAAATTATATATGCAATACCATATTGGACAAATTCAGTCCTTATCCATCCAAGGTGTTCTGTCCCTGACCACAGGACAAAGACTGTGGGAAAATGTGAAAAGTGTGGAGTGTTATTAATATTCTGTTCACACAGCTTTTTCCAAAGCTTTCTTGAACTAGTTCACATTTTGAGTCTTGGGAATCTCTCAGAGGTAACAAGGAAGTCTAGATAATTTTCTCTTGCTCAACACTCACTGAAGATAGAGAAAATCTACTCTCTTGCGAAAGTAATAATCTTGTGTAGGCAGGAAAACTTTGATTGTAGAAGAAGTATTATGTAAATGTAAGTTACTTAATTAAAAAGAAAAAAATCCTTCACAGGAAGTAGCTGATCTAAAGAGGTGGGAGAACTTGTTTTCTTTCCTGCGGCTTACAAGTAGTTCGCTGATAGATTTTTTAATGACATATTAATCAACATTGAGAGATGGCAACTGTCTTCTACTTTTAGGCAAGGTGGAGTGACGGGGAAAAAATATACTGTCTCATCACAAACAACCAAAAACTGACTTAAATATATACATGAAACAATTATTTTCAAAACACTAGATAACAGGCAATGAGAGATCATGATTCTTGAGAGGCTAGAAACAAACATAGTGAATCGCATGGTTGCCAAAATTAATTCATTCATTGGTGGAGCACAGCACGCTCCTTGAGTTAGGGAGCTGAGAACCCGGAGAGATCAAGGGGACTAGAGTGGATAAGACACAAAACCAGAGAAGAGAGAGCTGCACACAGAAAACTCTGAGGGTCTACAGAAGGTGCCTTTCAAGTACTCAGCTGAGTATTGATCATTGCATGCAAGTGAGGACACCCTCAGTGGCTGGGAAAGAACTACCCAAGAGGATCAGTGCCCACTGCTCACATAGGACCGGGGATACTGCCAGTTCCCATGAGCCAGAGTGAAAAATCTCATGATTCATGGGGAATTAGGTCAAGTGCCCAGTAGATCTTGCCCTAGCAATGGGGAATTATTAGTTCTAAAGTAAGCAGTGGTTTCGAAATGCCTAATAAATCGTACCAGCAACACACAAAGGGATCAAATAGTTTCAAGGCATTATAACCACATTTCAGAACAAAGCTCAAAAATATTTTCAGTAAGGCAAAATATCCAGCATACAGCAACATAAAATTCACAATGTCTGGCATCCAAAATCATAAGGCACACAAAGCTCTTGGAAAATATGATCCATGATAAGGAGAAAAATCAAACAATGAAAATGGATCCAGGACTACACACATGATAGAACTACAGGCAAACATACTGAAACATTTATTACAAACTTATAAAACATAATTATAAGACTATAGTTTTATAATATAAACATTTAAATATAAATTTAATATACAAATATAAATTTAAATATAGAATGTTTATAATAAACATTTATTATAAAAGTTAACTAGAGGAATGGAAGATATAAGAAAACAGTCCAATGAATGAAAATCAGACACTGCAGAAGAAAAAATTATGGAAGTTGAAGACAAAATAATAGAAATTATCCAAAATGAAACACACAAAGGAAAGAGAATCCGAAAATATAAAAAGAGCTCAGTGAACCACGAGGAAGCTTTAAGTAACATAACAAATGTGAAATTGGAGCCCCTGCAAGTAAGTGAGAGCACAGAAGAAATATTTGAACAAATAATGGCCAAAAATATTCAAATTGATGAAAATTATAAGCCCACAAATCCAAGAAACCCAGTGAATCCAAGGGAAAATCTTTAAAGCAGCTTGAGGAAAAAGATGCATTATATACAGAGGAATAAAACTCTCCTATTGAAAAATGCCAGCAATTTTGTTTTTTAGCAGTTAATACGTGGCACTTCAATTTATTGTACTCAGCAAGCTTTAAAGGCAGATGCTCATTGAGAGTAAAGAAACAGAGGCCATGATGGCACCTAAGGTGAGCATGGAATGGTTTCTTTGCTCTTCTCAAAGCCACTCACTTTGGCTTCCTTTTCACCTATAGTACAATCACAGTTTATCTAGATCTTCAGAAAGCCATTGATCTCTGCTAGTAAGTTCAGTCCTTGGTCTTGGCCCACGTGTGGTCAGTGAGGTATAAGAAGGAGTCTTTGCAGAAGAGTTCTGGGAAAGAGTTACTTGCTGATGAAAGAAAGGTGTATAGGTAGAAATTATTTTTTCCCTGCAGCCATCCTGCCTCCTTTCTCCTCCAATTGCAGTTTTGACATGTTTGGAATTGAGGCAACCATCCTTGAGCCATGAATAAAAGACCAAGAAAATGTCATGTGCCAGTAAATTGCTCTGACGCTGGAAAGCTTCTGAACCCATTAGAAAACTGCCCACCTGTAAATTTCTTGTAGGGTGAACAAAAGCAACTCCCTATCTGCTTGGCCTACTACTAGTAGCTAAATGCTAAGTGCATTCCCAACTAACTGATAGAAAAGGGAAATCAGATATTCAAACTTTTGTCTTTAGGATCGCAGTTGGATGCTCTTTTCTCTGTATCGTTGTTAGGTCTTTATTGTCAGTGTCCTTTTTAAGGGGCTCTGGTCTCAGTGATACAAAGATATGGAATGTGACAGATATAAGACAGCTGAAGTCTAACTGCTTCCAGATGGGTAAAAATGGGAGAAAGTATCTACTGAAGATACTTCTCAGTACTTTGAAGAATCAGAACCCTTCTGGCCCATACAAGTCAATGGGTTATTGCCTACCATCCTTTCCAGCACACCTGAAAACACCAATTTCTGTATGTAGTACTTCTGTGTACAAAGAGGAAGGGCTCTTGATTTCAAGAATAAGAGACTCAGAAGACTAAAAAACAAGAGGATTTATCCCATCATCTGTTAACAGACTCCACTAGTTGGTAAATGGATGGAACCAGGGCTCTGGACAAGGCCAGCTCTTTTGCACAGACTTTGGCCACTTCCTATAGCCCTTCTGCAAAAGCCACAAGTCCCAGTAATAGATTAAAGGCTCTAAGGAGTTCTGTAGCAAGGAAATTATTGCTTACCTTAGTGATCATGGATCTCTTTTACTGGTGAAAGAGATGGATCAGCTAATGAATCTAGTTTGAGAAACACTGCACTAGACCAATCAAATACATAGAGCAGTGGAGATCTGGGGATCTGTTGGGCAGGTCTATTTTCATAAGCTGCCAGAATGCAATCTGACATGTCACTTTCTGGCATAAAATCTCTCAGCAACTTCCCACTGACAAAAGGACCAAGTCCAAAGAATTTGGCATAGAAACAGGCAGCTGTGAAGTCTGATAATAATGTGAATAGCCTACTTTTTTAGCCTCAAGGGTATGTAAAGGAGCCTCATTCCCAGGCCATGCATTATGATGTTTTCACACCATCTCTTTTCCTATGCCACCTCCTATGCCAAGAATCCCCCCCTCCCCTCATCGTCCACAGCCTTCTTGCCAATAGAGAAATTTCTGGTTCATATCTTAAATACCAGTTCAAATGTCTTGTCTTTGTGAACTTGGCTCTGATTTCCCAAAGCAGACTGGTAGCTTTCTTTCTAGGGTTCCCTATACATATTTCTATTGATATTTCAGCATCCATCACATTGTGTTCAGGTACTCAGTTGTGTCCAACTCTGTGCGATCCCATGGACTGTAGCCTGTAAGGCTTCTCTGTCCACTGAATTTTCCAGGCAAGAATTCTGAAGTGGGTTGCCACTTCCTACTCCAGGGGATCTTCCCAACCCCGGGATGGAACACATGTCTCTTGTGTCTCCTGCATTGGCAGGTGGATTCTTTATCACTAGCGCCAGCTGGGAAGCCCCTTCCTCACACTGTGCTGTGTGTGCTCATTCACTTCGGTCATGTCTGACTTTTTGTGATCATACGGACTGTAGCCCACCAGGCTCCTCTGTCCATGGGCTTCTCCAGGCAAGAATACTGGAGGGGGTTGCCATGCCCTCCTCCAGGGGGAATCTTCCCAACCCAGAGGTCAAACTCTCATCTCCTACATTGCAGGCAGATTCTTTACTGCCGAGCCACCAGGGAAGCCATTATCACACGTCTAAAGACTGCCTTTATTATGTAGTATAGTATCTAGCACATGGCAGCTGCTTCATTAATGTGTGTTGAATGAATGAATAAATGGACACTCACCCACCCTGTTACAACTCCAAAGCATATGCGAAAGGTTCTTAGGGAGACTTGAATACAAATTGAGTTAATTTAGAATCTTAAAACAATTTATGCAAATTTACTTTAACATAGAATCAGCCCAAACTCAATGTTCTGATTCCTGTCCAACAGGCAGGTTCCTCTGAACTGTGCTTTTTCTATGTCACTCAAGGCATAAAATGAAAGATGATTTCATAGAATAAACAAGCTCTTATGTTTCTGGGGCCACTTTAATCAAAAGAACCTAACCGGAAAGGTCTATAATTGTTTGTGTGAAAGTTAAGAGTCATCGTGTGAGTATCTATTAAGGAGAAAAATAAGGAAATGGTATCTGTAAAAGAGAGTTAATGACATAGAGAACATTCTTTTTTCAGGAAGAAGATGTGTTGCCTTTTTAAATGAATGTTCTGTCTGGTTTTAAGGGTTCTTGGCAAATATATCAGAGGAATTTGTCCACTATAGTGTTAATGTAAATAAGTTTCAGCTCTGGGCTTTCTATTGAAAATAAATTGTCTGAGATAAAGATGTCCCTGTATCTCTAGCTTTACTTCCTGAAGGCAGTGCTCCTAGATCCAGCACCAGGCCTGTCTACAAGTCTGAGTATCTTCAGTTTTCATCAACAGAGCTAAAAAGACACTCATCAAAGCTTTGCCTTATATGTGTCTTGTTCAGCATACCTAGTCTGTGCCATGCACTCTGCCAGTTTGCACAGATACAAAGATAGATAAGATTTGTCCTCTCTCTGCTCTCATATCAACGAGAAGACACGAGCAGATTTCCATGATACAAAATGCTCTGTGATGTAATGCTTATTTCTAAGAAGTACTGAGGGATCACAGATTTGTCAGCCATTATTCTGCTTAGAGGAAGTCAGGGAAGTGGTGGAACTGAACTTATCTCTTAGGAATCAGCAGTTATCACCAGGTAGACACAGTGCTGCTCCTCATAGTGGGGATGACCTGGCATTTTACACAGCACAATAAAAACATCTGTGGCATGAGTTAAGATCTACCTATCTACTCAACAATCTATCTACTCATCTATCTCTCTATTTATCATCTACCTACCTATCTATTTAGAAACAGATTACACATTACAAGCAAATATTCCTTAAAAAATAAACACTTCTTTTTTTAAGACCAAGGTATGAAAATTAACCCTTGATTATTTCTCATGTGCTTGTCCAGTTTTTAAATTACCTAAGCCTTCTCTCCTTTATGGTTCAGGACTTTGTTTTCTAGTTTATCACTGTTTTTCCTCCCGGGTAGGCAGAGTAAGGGACAGAGTACCTAAAGTTCAAAACAGTTCTTTTTGCTACTTGTAATATCAGCTTATTTTAACAAAATTTGTCTTCCTTTCTCTCTGCTATTGATAAACTGTATTAAGCACTTGCAGACGATTTCCAGACTTGTTTATATCATTTTAACAATTTAGGATTCTCACCATGGCCTTTAACCAAGTTAGATTCACTTGCTTCTTTAAATGTCCACTATTAACGAGCTTTCTAATTCTGTTTCCTTGTTTTTTCTTAAGTGAAAGATGAATTAAAGGATAGGATTGCTTACCCCTACCACCATAAAACTAAAATTCAAAGTGTTGTATAGGACTTAAAAGTGAGGATTTCATATCTTTGAGGCTCTGTACTCACCAATGGTCACCATTCATTTTAAAAGCATGTTGAAACCAAATCATGGAAAATACCAAAGCATACATTTTAAAAAATTCAGTGGATCCACTGAGGCATAGTAATGATCAAGTAGACTGAGATCCTAGGTCTCTGACAGGCAGAATGTGACAGAAATCTGGTTCAGATGCTTCCTAAATGCCAGGCTTCGCCAGTGGAGGGAAGGAATAAAAACGAAATGAAAGACTGGTACTGCAGAGCTGCTAATTAAAACAATTCAGAGAACATAAATGCTAGAGTAATTTTGGACCTGCCATATCAGGCTGGTTTCAATGCAAATGTAGTGTTCCGATTTCTTCCTTCTTTAGGAAGATATAATTAGCTCAGCTGCAACAGGGTGGAAGCTTTGAGGCAGCCGTTTCCTGGTGCTGCCAGCTCCCCCATGATGGAGGAACAGCTGCCACCCGCCCCTCCCGCCATGGATCACACGAGCTGGGGCCACCCCACACAGCAGCTCACAAGCCACCATGAGCAGAAGGCTCAGGCTGCCAGCGGGATTGGTTCTTGCTTAAAGATAAAGAACATGTAACTCCTTAATCCAGTTGACTCCATGCCCAAACAGCATCTTTCCATGGAAGATACCCTTGGTGAAGACAAAAGCCCTCCTCCACTACTGTGCAGGAAGGATATTAACAGTGGTGATGATGATAGCCCACATCAGCCACAGCAGTTCCCCACCTTGGAGTGTGAAGGCTTTTGAAGAAATTAAGAACAAAATAACTACAAAAATGTGCCCACAAATGAGCTGTAAGGAGAACAGATTCCCCAGCTTCCATGGCAGAAAAGATGAAGAGAAACCATGATGGGGACAGGCTTAACACTAAGCTTATGGATGATCCAACTGGTGGGTAACTGATGTGAAAGCAAAAATGTCCTGGGAGACAGCCACACAAAGTCATGCTGGACTCACATGCAGAAACAGAGCAACAGCTTCTACTTGTCTATTGGACAAACTCAAGAGAATGAACTCCATGGATAGGCTTTTGGTATTTGAATAAGCAAAGATATTCTACAAATGAGTTCTATGACAGTAAATACTTTAATGGAACCAAAAAGTAGATTACCATTTGAAAATTTTAGAGACAGCAAAATGAACTTCATAATTTCTTATTTTTTCCAAAGTGAAGTCACCCAGTTGTGCCCAACTTGTAGAGCAACCCCATGGACTGCAGCCTACCAGGCTCCTCCATCCATGGGATTTTCCAGGCAAGAGTACTGGAGTGGGTTGCCATTGCCTTCTTCAGGGGATCTTCCCGACCCAGGAATCGAACCTGGATCTCTTGCATTGTAGACAGATGCTTTGCCATCTAAGCCACCAGGGAAGTCAGTTTTTCTAAGCTACTACTAAATCGGCCAGTTCTTAAGCTCATCATCCACTTTGTACCAAATCCCACCCGGCCCACCTGTCACAGAAGTCAAGGTAAGGCTGGTTCTTTCTCCTCATCCTCAATGGGAACAACAAACAACAAAGTGAACATATAAACCTTGCAGCTGCAACTGAGTAGGGACCATGGTGGGATGATTAAATCAATGTGGCACCTGAAGCACATTTCTTAATGACTGGCATAGTTCTGTGAAGAACATTAACAAATAAAGAAACTGGGAATCATTACTTCCTCCAATCTATTCAGAAGGAAATACTTCAAGAAAATGTCACTAAATGGAGGATTTTCTTTTTAACAAAATCAGAATATACAGTAGATGACAAATGACAATGTTTTAAAATGCATAAGTGACCAAGGCTAAATTCGCATGTCTATAATGATGGTCATTGCTTTGCTAGTATTTTTAAAGCTTTTTAAATCAAGATATAATTCTTCTACCATAATATTTACCCTTTTAAAGTACATGTTCAATAATTTTTATTATATTTACACACATACTAAACAGCCATCACACTACACAATTATAGAACATTTTCATCACGCCAAAAAGAAATTCCATATCCAGAACCAGTCACTTCTCATTCTCCATTGTCCCCTAGCTTCTGGCAACAACTAATTCACCTCCTCTTTTGTGGATTTCTCTATTCTGGATATTCCGTATAAATGGAATCATGTAGTATGTGACCTTTAGTGCTTGGTTTCCTTCACTTAACCATAATAATGTTTTCAAGGTTCATATTGTAGCATGAATCAGTACATCATTCCTTTTAATTAATGAATAATAGTCTATCATACGGATGATCACATTTTGTTTATCTGTTTACTATTTGACGGACACTTAAACTGTTTCCACTTTTGAGCTATTATGAATAATGCTGCTATCTCATTTGTGTACTTCTGTGTGTGTGTGTGTGTGTGTGTGCGTGTGTGTGTACATGTGGTTTTAATTCTCTTGGGTATATACCAAGGAGTAGAATTTCTGAGTTATATGATGACTCTCTGTTGTACATTTTGAGGAACTGCCAAACTATTTCTAAAGCAACTACACCATTTTACATTCCCACCAGCAATTTATGAGAGTTCCAATTTCTCCACATCCCTGTTAACACTTCTTATTGTCTGTTTTGCCCAGTGGATGTGAAGGGGTACCTCATTGTGGTTTTGATTTACATTTCCCTAATGACTGATGATGTTGAGCATCATTTTATGTACTTATTGGCCATTTGTATATTTTCTTTGGGGGCACCGAAAGAAACTTAAATCTTTTACCTATTTTATAATTGGGTAATTTATCTTCATGTTGTTAAGTTTTTCAGTCGTTTTCTTCAGAATTATTTTTCTAAAGATTGTAGAAAAGGACACTGAGTCCCACCTCGTTCAGTCACAGCTTTGAGAATGAAGCATTGCTTTATTGATTTGGATAATGATAAAGTTGAAAATATTTACTGAGCACTTATTTTGTGCCAGACCACTCTGAAACCTTTATTAACTTACTGTGAAAGGGAGAGCCATTCCCAGGGCCACATGTTTCTTCCCTGGATGCTCATCAAGATCAGTAAAGATTGTTTTAAAGGAAGAACCCATGTGTTCATTTGTCTCCTGGGACAGGGAAATGCCCCCATCTCTCCACTTCCTGCCAAGGAAGCAGAGCTAACAGAACACACATCCATTGGCATGTAACCTCCTGCCAAGTTTTAGCTTTCTAGACCAAACTAGTCATCACTAGACTTAGAACAGGTGCTTATCAAAATGCTTATCACAATGCTTATCAAAATGACAAAGGAAGAAACCCCACAAAACAATCCACAGAAGAATTTGCAGCTAGGCAATGGGTTCATTGTCTTAGACTAATTGTAGCAAAGTCAGCTCAGCTAAAAGGCAGACAATGAGGTGGGGAGGCTGCAAGGAGGAGTACAGGAGACAAAAGGAGGAGGTTCTTGCTCAAAGATAAGTCATGATGGGAGGAGCAAAGGCAAGGACAGGCATGTTCTTCACCAGGCCCAATCTAGTACAAAAGTTAGTTCAGTTATGGGTTTTATCTTTTTAGGTGATGTATTTCTAGAACACTTATTTCTTTTCTACATCCTTCTGCCCTTAAAAATCAAGCACGACAACAAGAAAAAAAATGGGGGGTTTGAGATGGTAGAACACAGTCCCAAATCTTCACTTTCAATATCAGAACTTACCAGTTTCCAGAAATGACCCTTTTCTTTCATACCCAAGTTCTGAGATCTCAGTTAACAAATCTAATATTCCAAGGGGGCCAACTCCAGGTAATCAGTGGAGTTGCATCATTGAATACAATTCTAGCCATTAGCATGTTAAAGGGTGGAACCTCAGACAGACTGGCTAGGACAGAACCTCTTACCAAGATGGCCACCAACCAAGATGGTTCTCAGCGGGAATTTCCAGCGTCTTAGGGTACCTTCATTTATGTGAACAAGTTCACCTAAAGTCAAACCTCAAACAAAAGGCTCCAGGTATAATTTCACAGGATCAAATCCAAACCTCTAAATCCTTTAACTTTATGGCCTTCTAAAGTCCTCAGGCTTCCCCTGGCACAACTCTCATGTTGAAATCTTCCTCTTGACAATATCTAGAGAACCATGGAAAGGGCAGGATGGTGTTGCGGGCTGAATTATGTCCTCCCCAGATTTATATGTAGAAGCTTTAGCCCTTAGTATCCCAGAATACTGTTGTATTCCGAGATGGGCCTTTAAAGAGGTGATTAAGCTAAAATGAGGCCATTAGGGTGGGCTCTAAACCAGCCTGCCTGGCATTCTTATAAGAAGAAATTTAGACACAGAGAGAGACCCCAAAGATGTACGTGCACAAAGAAAAGACCATGTGAGGATGTACACAGCAAGAAGGCTCAGGCTGCAAGCCAAGGAGAGAAGCCTTAAAAGAAACCAACCCTACAGTCACCTTGACCTTGGACTTCCAGCCTCCAGAGCTGTGTGAAAATCATCTTCTGCTGTGCAAGCCACTGAGCCTGCAGTATTCTGTTGTGGCAGCCCCAGCACATGAATACAAGAGGTCCCCAAGGGAGGAGGGCCCTGGGGTCTCCTCAGGGGTATAGCCACTCACCCTGTAGTAGTCAGTGCTGTACACGTCCCGGGACATGCCGAAGTCCCCGATCTTCACTAGGAGGTTCTCGCCCACCAGGCAGTTCCGGGTGGCCAGGTCCCGGTGCACGAAGTGCTGCGACGCCAGGTAGACCATGCCTGCAGCGATCTGCTGGGCGATGTGCAGCATCTGCGATTGCGTCAGCTCCGTCGGCGGGTTGCCCTCGGCCATCAGCACGGCATCTGGTCCATGAGCCCTGGGGAGGACACGAAAGGCCTCGTGGAACCTTGGCTCTTTGCCTTGAGGGGTCCTGTGCCCCTCATCAGCCTCTGGTGTGGGAGGATATTGCTTGCCTTAGCGAAATAGGAGGCAAGGACAATCCAGCCATAGTTTTACCTCCAAAGCCTCCAGAATATCTAGGCTTCATTTCCCAGAAAGTCTAACATTTCCAGGACCCCGTGGGCCTGAACAGTGCTCCCTCAACATACAGACAGGTTCACCTTTTAGGGCTTTGGAACTACGCTGGGGTCAGGCACTGGCTGGATTCCAAAACCCTAGAAAGCAGTGGGTGGCTGAAGCAAAAAACAAGTGAACAACAGCAACAAAAAAAAAAAGCAAATTAAAATAAAACACTGGAGGAGAGTTTCACTCTCCTGGAGTCAGGGGTCACTGCACCCAGCAGGAGTCCCACCACTTCCCCTCTCAGCCACGTCCTGCAGCAGAGGGCCCTCACCCAGGCTGGTTCCTCCAGAGTGCAGCTCTTATCTCCCCCACTTCACCCGTTCCATGGCCTGACATGGTTTCAAGCTACACTTGTCATCCTCAAGCCCAGCTCAGCAGAATAACTGAGCATCCTCATCCCAGGCATTCATTTCCAGTGAAAACTGCCATCTCCTTCAGCTCATCCCCATCCCTGATCTCCAGCTCCATCTGCACTGGCCGCCACAGAGGGCAGCTTTTTGAATCACAATACATTTATTCTCTCACTGGGGCAACTTTTATTCCCCATACTGTGTGTGGCGAGAGGTGAAGTATGGTGCTGCTGTATATCTTCTTTATCTTCTGTCTTATCCAGTTTTTTCCCAGCTGTGCTGCAGCTTAAGGCATCTGAACAGTGGCTTGTGCTTCAGGCAAGGGAAGGTCTCAGTCTTAGGATGCCACTGTTAACCCCTTACCTCCACCCCACATTCCCCAACTTGGAATCCTGCCTGGTGAGCTAAGACTGGAGTCACTGCCCTGACGGACTGAGGGGGCGCTGCAGGGCCAGGGGGAAAGGCTACTTTTGCTGCTGGACCTGCCAGGACAGTCTAAGGGCTTCTGCCTCCCAAAGGCAAACAACGGAGAAGATCCTTCAGGACAGTTGGAAGCACTTCAAATAAACATGAAGTCGCTCAGTCAAGTCTGACTCTTTGCGACCCCATGGATTGTAGCCTACCATGCTTCTCCATCCATGGGATTTTCCAGGCAAGAGTACTGGAGTGGGTTGCCATTTCCTTCTCCATCAAATAAATACAGAAGATTCTAAACAAATTTTAAAGTGGGTGACCCCATCCACAGTGTTTCAGAGCTGTATCAGTATTTGAAAATAAGAGCCAGAATTATCCAAGAACATCCAACTCGTTTTGCCTCTCCTCCTACAGGCCAGTCCCACAGCCCCTCCCACCATGGCTCCAGCCACAGTGGCTCCCAGAACACACTGTCACCAGATATTTTGTTCTTGCATTTTCAGAGAATAAGCACTGGACAGGGAGGTGGGGAATTGCCCAGCTCTGGCTGTGTCCAGCCCTGTGACCCGGGAAAGTCTTTTAGCAAGTCCAGTTTGTTGTTGCTGCTCTTCAGCTGTTCAGTCGTGTCTGACTCTTTGTGACCCCATGGATCGCAGCACAAAAGGCTACCCTGTCCTTCACCATCTCCTGAAGTTTGCTCACACTCATGTCATTGAGTCAATGATGCCCAATCTGTAATTCTCTCATTAGTCAAAAATCTAAAGGTCTGTTATGTTGGGTTATCATTTGATTTGGCTGTAGTTGCTAAGTTGTGTCTGACTCTTGTGACCCAATGGACCATAGCCTGCCAGGCTCCTCTGTCCATGAGATTTCCTAGGCAAGAGTACCGGAGTGGGTAGCCATTTGCTTCTCCAAGGGATCCTCCTGATCCAGGGATCAAACTTGGATCTCCTCCATTGCAGGTGGATTCTTTACTGACTGAGCCACGGGGGCTGTCACTGAGGTTCCTCTTATCCGAAAACATCTGGATATATCTTGTCCTGTTTTTGTACAAGGCAAATCCTGACACAGTTATATCACCTCCATTCAAACTCCAGCCCTGACTGCCAATGGTCACACAGAGGAGAATACAGGAAAAGCCTTGGCTTTTTTCTACTCAGACTCTCTCACTGGAGTAAGAAGTCTTATAGTACAGTGGCCAAGGTTCTAGGTTACCAGAATGAATTTGATCTCCTTCTAACATGCTAGTTTTGACCTCAGTGGGTGCAGACATCTCTGGGCCTGCTTCCTCATTCTGTGAACTGGGGATACTGACTATACCTTCCTAATAAGATCACACTGACAGACAGAAGAGGCTTTAGACATTGCTTGTATGGTGCCTTGTGGATTTTCACTTGAAAGCCAGAGGGAAAGGCTTTGAAACCAAGTTTTCCTTAAAAGAAGAAATGGATGGTGTAGGAAAACATGCATTATCCCCCGTGCATTTCTTTTTGTGGTTGGCCTGTGATGAGGCTCTCAGAATTGGCCTCATCCCCTCACTAAAGGTTACTCAAGCCCAATCCTTCCTAGCACTAAAGGGGCAGGGGAAAGTGACAGTATTTTCACTCATCATAGGCAACACCAGGGAAGGGATCTAGAGATGCACCTAAATTATGAGAAATCCTGAAACACCCAGAAAATGTAAGCCAGGGTGAAATCGTCACAGATTCAGTTCAGAGAGTGGACTACTGTGACAACAGGTAATCTGTGGCTGAAATAAGGCTGTGTACCCTCTCACCGACGTGATGGACATGAATTTGAGTAGGCTCTGGGACTTGGTGATGGACAGGGAAGCCTGGCGTGCTGCAGCCCATGGGGTCGCAAAGAGTCGGACGTGACCGAGTGACTGAACTGACTGACTGACTGACTGACCCTCTCCGATCACATGTGCGTGTGTACTCATGAGGTTGTGTGCAGGCATGCCGAATTGCTTCAGTCATTTCCAACTCTCTGCTACCCTATGGGCCATAGCCCTCCAGGCGCCTCTGTCCATGGGATTCTCCAGGCAAGAATACTGGAGTAAATGTTGTCCCCACAAACTTTCTTCTCTGACACATTTTCCTCTTTATTTTGGTTGATGGATCCATGACCCTGGGAGTTACACCTGCTGCATTGTGGCAGCACCTGGACTGCTCTGTCCTCCAGTTTCTACAGACACTGGGCAGAGCCTTCCACAAAATTAGCACTGGGAGCTTCACGGAGCCACTGGAAGTTTCAGAATGTAGGATTTAAGGAACAAGTCAATTGCCGAGAGAAAGTGGGTGGGGGAAAGGGTACTGCTCTGTTCAGAAATGGTACCCCATGGCTTGTACAGTCTGGATCATTTTGACCCTCTATAGCTTCATGAATGGGGCTTCCTAGGTGGTAAATAATCCACCTGCCAACACAGGAGACCTAAGAGACATGGGCTCAATCCCTGGGTGGGGAAGATCCCCTGGAGGAGGGCATGACAACCCACTCCAGTATTCGTGCCTGGAGAATCCCATGGACAGAGGAGCCTGGTGGGCTATGGTCCATAGGATAGCAGAGAGTTGGAAATGACTGAAGCAATTTGGCACACCTGCACACAACCTCATGAATACACATGCACATGTGATAGGAGAGGGGACACAGCCTTATTTCAGTCCCAGAAATCCAGACTCCTCTAAGGATCTTTCTGTGACAGAGACTTTAGGAAAATAGAAAAAGTTAGAGGCCAGTGCAAAAGGCCACCTCTGTGTGTGCAAACCCCCCATCCTGCAGCTCCACAGGACCGGAAAGCAGGCACTCTCCAGGGCTCCTTGCCCTGTACCCCCTCCCCTGGGGGGTGGGGCAGGCTCCTGCATCATTAACCAGACATTTCTCCTGCTCTGTCCTGGGTATCTTGAGTAGAAAGTCCTGGTGTAAAAAGAGGGCAGGCAAGGCTTTTAAATAAGTTCTTAAGAGGAGTGCAAGCAAAGGTGACAACACCTCTCTGCTTCACTCCACAGGGTACCCTGCAGCTCTTAGAAATAACAACATATTTCACCTCTTTCAGGAGAACAAGCCTCAAGAGGGGAGAGCCCCTCTGGGCTTGGGAAACAGGTAGCAGGGTCAGGCCCTAACATAAGGCCTGTTCCTGTTGGTCCTCAATGGCTTTGGGATGAATAAAAGGGGTGGGAGGATAACTCTAGACATCTGTCTTCACAGAGAAGTTCCAATGACACTTGAGGACACAATTCATGGCAGCGTAAGGACATGGTTCCCTCCCAGAAGGAGAGGACAGACTGTAGTTCACAAGCACATCCTTGCACCTGAGAACCTGATTCTTGGCATAGAAAACCTTTTGCTCCCAGAATTCAGGAGGTTCTGAAATTGAGCAGAAGAGGATTTCAACAACTCCCCACCCTGTACAAGCTGCCAAGGGAGAATCAGGTGCCTGCTCCTTCTGGAAGGCACAGAGGAGAACTAGGGATGGAGCTGAGACTGAAGGAAGCAACACACACACACACACACACACACACACACACACACACGTGCACAGTCTGAGCTCACAGAGGCATTTACTTGAATCCAGGTGAGTACATTTGAATTTATTTTTCTACAGTTTGGAGAAAGCAAAGCATTTTAAAATAGGGACATAGCCTAGAACATGGGAATAGAAGGAAATTAGTTCTATAAGCAGCTAGATCTCAATTAAATGCAGCTTCTTTCCCTTCTTTCACATTAGAGGAGTCAAACTGTGTATAAGCTCCCACTGTCCTCTCTCCTACCACCTGTGTATGTGTATTCATGAGGCTAGAGATGGTCAATGATCCAGACTGTACAAGCCATGGGATGCCACTTCTAAACACACTAGTACCCTCTCCCCATTTCACTTGCTGTCAGCAATTGACTTATTCCTTAAATTCTACATTTCCTGAACTTTCCAGTGGCTGCATGAAGCCACTGGTGCTGATTGTATTGGAAAGCTCTCTCCAGGGCCTATAGAAACTGGAGGAAGACAGAGTAGTCTAAGTGCTGGTGTAATACAAAAGGTGTCACTTTCCCAGGATTATGGATCCCTCAACCAAAATGAAGAAGAAAATGTGTCAGAGAAGAAGGGCTATGGGTGCAACATCTATTGATTACCTGCCATCACAATGGGTTTCCCTGATGGCTCAGACAGTAAAGAACTTGCCTGGAATGCAGGAAATCTGGGTTTGATCCATGGGTCTGGAAGAGCCCCTGGAGAAGAAATGGCTATCCACTCCAGTACTCTTGCCTGGAGAATCACATGGACAGAGGAGCCTGGCAGGCTATAGTCCATGTGGTCGCAAGGAGTCAGACATGACTGAGCAACTAACATTACGTTAGCCTTTTCTAACACACAACATTAGCCATCACAATAGTCCTAACACCAGTCCATGAGATGGGTGTTATTATACTCCCTTTACAGGTGAGGAAACTGAGGCCGGTGGGGAGCATCTTCCTTATTTCTCTTAAGTTAAACTATCTACCAAGGAATCATAGCTAACAACTGCTAATCTTTCAAAGATTAGTTACATTTTAAAGAAAACAACACGTTAGAGCCAGATGCGTCTTTGAGAGGCTCTAACTCAGACCCACCTGAGGGTTGAGGCGATTGAGGCAAAGTGGGTTGAGGACCCACCCAAGGGCCTCAAGCAGCTGATGGAGAACAGGAGGGAGAACTGTGTCTTCCAGCCCTCACCACTGAGACTTCTTACTTTGCCCATTGTGTAAGATCTTAAATGTGTGGCTTCCATTTGCACGTCTGCTTAATGTAAATAAAAACATCACTTGATTTCCTTCACCACGGAGTATCGGGATCAACACACTTATTCTTGCCCCTGGTAGATGCAGGATAGGAAAACTCACTATGGGTTCCAGCAGGGTGACCACAACCATCCTCTATCTCCCTCATCAAACCCAGCCACCTTTCAGTTTCCCTCACTGAGGTAGTTGGTGTATGAGTAGAAATCACTACTAGCAGGATTCAAGCTTCTGCTTGTTGAAAACATCCTACTGGCTTCTATGCCACGAGCTTTCTATTCATTCTAATTCAGCCTCATGCGTACCCTGCTGGCTCAGGAGTGTCATCAGAAGAGCTAAGAGACTTGCCCGAGGTCATTCAGCTAATACATGTCAGAGCTGAGATTCAACTCCAGCTCAGCATCCTGCCTGGATCATTAGTGTCCCCTCAAGAGACACTGCTCTGCGATGCCTTTCACTTTGTGAGGCATCTCTCACTTGCTATATCTTGCAGCCCCTCCCAGGCCCCTGCACCCATTGCCCCAAGGAAGGGACCTGCCTGAGAACCTGCCACTGAAACCAGACCCAGTTTGGCCAGTGCTGGAAATCCAAGCGACAACCCTATTTAGCAACCAACAACTCCCTTTTATCTGCCATGCTTCCCCTCTCCTCATTTTGCCACCTTCCGGTTTCTCCCTGACCACACAACCCCCAGGTTAGGCTGGCCGTTTTCTCCTGACTCCAGGGACTTGACCTGAGTCCCAATCCTGAGTCTTCCCTAGACCTGTCCTTCCTTCTAGACGTTTCACTCTTTTGATGGTGCTCTTTTCATTCAATCCTCTGACCTACTGACCTCCTGGTTCCGCTTTCTGACCTTAGAACAAAGTCCAAATATCCATCTTTCCAGCCATGACTCCTCCTACCTCCTTGTCTAAACCTCCCCTCGCCCTGGTTTTTTGCGTTGTCGGGTGTCTCCAAGACTCATCGCTCTCAGCAGCCCAAGCCTTTCCCTGTGACACCCGGGAGCTTGAACTCTTGGTGTTTCCTTTATCAGAACAACACTCTTCCCTTATCCACCAGGCAAACTCCTACAGATCCTAAGGCCCATCTCAGATGTACATGTCATGTACCATTTAATAAAGCAACACTCAATAAATGCAGGTGGGAATCATTAGTGTCACATTAGTAGAGTTTGTTGGTTCAGGAAAAGAAGCAAAGCAGTGGACTTGGGTTCTTTTTCTGTGGCAGGCATTGGTGTTGTCACTGGGATAGGTGGCTCCAGAGAAAGGTCCCAGGGCCCCTTGGTCATTCCTGGGAACTTCTTGTCCTCACCCCCAGATCGTATGGAGCCTACCTCCCCCCTGGCTCCCGGCGCCTCCCGTACCTGAGGAATTTGTTGAGGTCCCCGTGCTTCATGTACTCGAAGACCATTATGAGCGGGTCGCCCTCCACGCAGACGCCATAGAACTTGACAATGTGCTCGTGTTGGAGGTTGGTTAGCAGCTCGGCCTCGCGGTGGAAGTCCTTGCGAGCATTATCGCTGGCATCCTTCAGCGTCTGAGGACCAGGGGCAGAGCAGAGAAACCAACACAGCTTAGACTGAGGGCATGAGAGGGAAGCTGTCAAGAAGGAACTATTCTAGGGGGCTTAAGGTTCCTGAATGGGAAGGACATTCACCTCATGTATCACACACTCAGGTATCAAAAAATTGAAAACAAATGGCCTAATTCCCGAGGAAAAAAATGTTTGTATGAAGAACTGAGGAAAAGCTCCTTCTGGATATGCAAAGTTTTTACAGTTTATGAAGCATTTGCATAGGTGTTCTCCATTAAGCGACTGACATGAACTTTTCTTTTTACAAGATGTTGAATATATTTCCTTGTGCTATACAGTCAGTCCTTGTTTATTTTATATATATTAAATAGTAGTGTATATCTCTTAAACCCAGATTCCCAGTTTATCCATCCCTCCTTCTTTCCTCTTTGGTAAACATAAGTTTGTTTTCTATGTCTGTGAGTCTATTTCTGTTTTGTAAATAAGTTCCTTTGTGTCATTTTTTAGGTTCCACAAATATTTGCCTTTCTCTGTCTGATGGTATGATAATCTTTAGGTCCATCCATTTTGCTGCAAATGGCATTATTTTGTTCTTTTTGATGGCTGATTAATATTCCATTGTATATATGCACCACATTTTCTTTATTTATTCATCTGTTGATAGGCATTTAGGCTGTTTTCTTGACTGTTATGTCTTGGCTATTATGAAAAGTGCAGGTATAAACATTAAGCTGCATGTATCTTTTTGAATTAAAGTTTTCATCTTTTCTGGATATGTGTCATGAGTGGGATTGCTGGATCATACGGCAACTCTGTTTTTAGTTTTTTAAGGAACTTCCACACTGTCCTCCATAATGGCTGTACTAACTTACATTCTGACCAACAATGTAGGAGGGTTCCCTTTTTGCCACGTGCTCGCCAGCATTCACTATTTGTAGACTTTCTGATGATGGCCACTTGGAGCAGTGTGAGGTGCAGCTGTTAAGATTTTTATCACCATCATTTTTAATGATCCCAACCATCATCTCTCCCATTTGGGGGCTGGCTGGCTTCTCTGATAGCTCAGTTGGTAAAAAATCCTCCTGCAATGCAGGAGACCCTTGTTCGATACCTGGGTCGGGAAGATCCCCTGGAGAATGGATAGGTTACCTACTCCAGTATTCTTGGGCTTCCCTTGTGGCTCAGCTGGTAAAGAATCTGCCTGCAATGCAGGAGACCTGGGTTCAATCCCTGGGTTGGGAAGATCCCCTGGAGAACAGAAAGGCTACTCACTCCAGTATTCTGGCCTGGAGAATTCCAGGGACTAGACAGTCCATGGGGTCGCAAAGAGTCGGACACGACTGAGCAACTTTCACTTTCACTTTTGCTTGTACCTTCTAGGCTGCCCTGTGCACCTCACCCCTACTCATATAAACTTTGTAAAACTTTATATTATGAAGATCTTTGGTAGAGAGAAGAACATAATAAACCCGCAGGTACCCATCTTCCAGCTTCAACGATGAAGACATCTCCAGTCTTTATTACATAAGCTCTCCAAAAAGACTTCCCCAGCTTGTGCCCCACACACTGCTGGCTCAGGAAATGTCTGTGCCAGTGAGCTAATGAAGGCCAGTCCCGCTGCCACAAAAACCATGCCCAAGAGCATGCCAGATGGGCTCTGGTGCCTCTAATTTTCTGCTCACTCCATTCTGCCTCCCACCACAGTGTCACGACGGCACAACGAGCATTTGTTGATGCCACACACATGCTGAGTTCCTGTTCCATACCAGTCCCTGACCAGAGTTGCAGTGGCATCAAGAAGATGTTGACTTAAATAGTGGCCTCAGACACTCATGAGCAAATAGGGTGATAGTCACAATTATAATTCAACCTCCAGACACAGTGCCTGAATGAACTGGCTCCCCTGCATCTTTATCCAGCTTGATCTCTTGACATGCCTGTCTTGCAACTTATGCTTCCACCTTATGAAATGTCTGGAGCTGCCCAAATGACACTGGCCACATTCCTCCTGCCCTGTCCATGTTCATCTCTCTGCCTGGTATGCTGACTTGGCAGGGGTCACCGGTGTTGGAGGTTGAAAAATCCCCTGCCCCAAAGGTATCCACATTTTAGTCCCTGAATATGTTACCTTACATGGCAAAGGGGACTTTACAAATATGATTAGCTTAAGGATCTTGATGTGGGGAGATGACCCTAGGTTATCTGAGTGGCTTCAATGTCATCACAAACAAGGATCCTTATAAGAGACAGGCAGGAGGTCTTCCCAATAATCATGTGTAGATGTGAGTGTTGGACCGTAAAGAAGGCTGAGTGCTGAAGAACTGATGCTTTTGAACTGTGGTGCTGGAGGAGACTCTTGAGAGTTCCTTGGACTGCAAGGAGATCCAACAATCCTAAAGGAAGTCAACACTGAATATTCATTGGAAGGACTGATGCTGAAGCTGAAGCTCCAGTATTTGGTCACCTGATGTGAAGAGCAACTCACTAGAAAAAACCCTGATTCTGGGAAAGATTGAAGGCAGGAGGATAAGGGGATGACAGAGGATGAGATGGTTGGCTGGCATCACTGACTCAAGGGAAATGAGTCTGAACAAACTCTAGGAGATGGTGAAGGACAGGGAAGCCTGGAGTGCTGCAGTCCATTGGGTCGCAAAGAGTCAGACATGACTTAGTGACTGAGCAACAACAAAGAGGAGCAAGAGAGAGAAGCTATTAGGATAGAAGCAGAGATCAGAGAGGAGAGAAGATGCTCTGCTGCTGGCTTGGAAGAAAGAGGAAGAGGCCATGAACCAAGGAATACGGGGAGCCTCTAAAATCCAGACAAGGCAAGGAAAAGAATTCTACCCTAGACCCTCCAGAGACAGCCAAAGCATCTTGACTTTAACTAAGAAAGCCTAATTTCAGATATCTGCCCCCAAAACTGTGAGAGAAATAATTTGCATTGTTTAGGCCACTGAGTTTGTAGTAATCTGTTATACCAGCTAGAAGAATAAATAGACTACAACTACATCTGGTTAACACCCAGCCATCCTCCAAGACTAGGCTCTGCCATCACCTTCCTGAGAAGTGTTCACTGACACCTGCATTGTTGTCACATCCCTGTGGCCTGGCCTCCCAGGCTAGGTTGGACGACCCTATAGGTCGCCTCATCCCACCTCTATCAAATCACTGGCCATCGTACACTCTAATTGCATGTTTATTTGCCTATCTCTGGTATAGATAGTGAGCTTCTTGACCCAGGGACTGTGTCTCCACCTCTGCACTGCTGGCTCTGCATATAGCACCAGGCACATGGTGTATAGTCCAGAGGGGTTTGTGGAATGGGTGATAAAGGCCATGAGGAGCAAACACTGGGAGCCAAAGAGGTCAGAGGGAAGCCCAAAGGACTCCTCCTGGGAGAGGTGGCATGTGACTCCCTTCTCCAAGGAGACTGCAGTAAGTCATGATCAAAGTTAGATGGCAGATGGGAACATCTAGATTCACTTAAGCAGACACTGGAACGGAACGAAAGCACTGCCATCCGCCAGGTGTGTCCTGAGTGCAGGCTCAGCACTGAGTCCTGGGTCCAAGAACTGTCGGGTACTTGGTGGTCGTGGTGTAGCTCACTGCCTTGAGTCTGATCTCCCTGTGTGGATGCATCTGACCTGGACAACAAATGGACCTCGGGATATGCCACAGGTCAAGATCCCTGGGGAGAAGACTGAGATGCAGTTTGGTGGGCAAGACATGTATTAAGGTTGCTCTTGGGATTCATACCTGTGGCAGCAATTGGGCAGAGAGTGAGGTTAAGCTATGATGCAGTCTAATAGAAGCTCATCTGCCCTGCAGGATGAGCCTTCAGAGTGGTCCTGAGTTGGGCAAAGGGGGCTGGACCTTTATAGCCCCTTAACAATCAGCCATTGGATGGGGGACACACCAGAAAGAGAGTATGACCTTGAGTGGACTTGCTGAGCCCTCATAAGTTGCTGGCAGCCAAGACTGTCTGTTGTAGCTTTCACAGCAACTCGGGAAGCAAGTCCTTCATTCCCAGGGGGTTTGGGTGGTCTGTCATTGAGTTTACCACACAATGAGCTTACAAAACGCAATTGACCCCACCTAAGACTGCTCTCCAGACAGTACACTGAGAATACAAGGGCCTGCCTTGCATCAGCAACAGGAAATGTGAGAGCAGCAAGATCAGAGTCTTTTCTGTTATGACCTTTCCAGAAGCTAGCATTTTCATAAACTGCCTTTAGTAGGATTTGAAGCTTTCTTTCCAGTGACCTGACCTAAGGAGACAGAAATTATAGGTATACTTCTCATTAGACCAGACACAGTTGCTTCTTACGTCAAATTCTAGAGATCCTGGAGATGTCATTCCAAAAAAAAAAAAAAAAGTGTCTGGTGATGGGGTTCACTATTCTTACTCAAGAATGTGGTTTTCTGAGAAGTGTCCCTAAATGCACCACTGGTTCTGCCTGGAAAGTGAGCAGATTTGGGCCAGTGAGTGCTCAGAGAGGCCATAAAGCTGTGATAGAGCCGTTGCTACAGAAACTGCACATCTCTTCATATAATAACAAAATGAACAGTGACTGAAATTTGAGGTCTAGGGCTCTGCTCCCTTTCAGCCCAGAAAACTGGGCTCATACTCATTCAAACTAATCTCCTCTCATCTCTGATGCATTGCAAGTGTGAAGAACTTATCTTGGCGATTTGTTTAGCTTGGTTTCACCCATCGGCAAGTTCTTAGCTGTTTTTTTTTTCAGTCCACCCACTGTTTTGTAGATGAGGTGAGTAGATGGACATGGAGGGATGTCCCTCATGTCCTTATCAGCTTTGGGCTCACAGAGAAAAACACACACGGAGCATTTCTTACACTCGGATTTCCATTATGATTTTGCTAAGTGTCCGTCTCCCCTACGTCCTTTGACAGAAGTGTGTTGTGTTCACCCATTCATCACTGGCCGCCTATCTCAGTGTCTGGTAACTTAAAGAACCCCTGACCCACGAGGTCTGTGCAAACTAGAGATTTAAGAGTATTGGGAAGGGATGAAAAGTGATTGGTCGTCTGGAAAGACAGCATGAGCCGAAGTAAGGAACAGAAATGAAGGGAGCATCTGGAAGAGAAAGCAAGTAGTGGGGTGCAAGGTTAAGGAGAGGACAGCCCAAAGCACTTTCTCCTGGAGAGCTGGCCCGAAAGTTTGTGTAGATTTTAACACTGGTGATACCCATAGGGGAGTAGTTCTAGCTTCACATCAAAAGATCCAGGTTCAAACCTTGGCTCTGCCCTGGACCTCTCTGAACTCTGGCTTTCTCTTCTTTAGGGTAAGGAAGGGGTGACAATGTCATCTCCTTCACAGGCTGCCTGGGAAGACTAGGTGAGATAGTCTAAGCTGAAATACCTCCCCAGCTCCCTGGTACAGATATTCGGGAGATTCGAACTTGAAGCTCCAACCAATTTGCATTCAATTTGCTCATGCTAAGTAAGATCTTAGAAGGCCAAAAGATGCATGGATAAAGCATGGGGCCTGTCCAAGGCATGAAAGTGCCTCTGAGACTGCCTTGTTCCCTCCCGAAATCCCTTGAAGCCTGTGGAGCTTTCTCAGAGATCCAGTCTCTTTATGCAGTCTACTCTGAGTTGCTGAGATAGTTCATTTCTAAGGCCTTGGTCCATGTTTAACCATAAATTGGAGAAGGCAACTGAGACTTTTAGGTCATTATCAAAAAGCATGAACACATTCTGCAGGTAAACATTCTTCTCAAGTTTCAGCTGTGTAGTATTGGTTCAAGAATGTTAGATTGTGTGTGTGTGTGTGTGTGTGTATGTGTTAGAGAGAGAGAGAGATGAAGGGATGTCAGACAGCAGGGCAGAGTGGGAAGGAAGACAGGGTTTTCTTGTGTTGGGGGCACCAAACTGAAAGACTTAACAAACATTTCATATTTCCATTCCCCAAAGCAAAATCCTATGAGAAGAGACTCACTCTCAGTGCAAAACTGTGCTTAAAAACTGTGCTTCAGTACTATTTCTGAATTTAAGAAAGGAGATCTCACTATTCATGGGACAAATGTATTTAACAAATCTGGCTTCATCCTATGTATGTGCCCATCCATTTTTACATGTCAAGTTCTTTTGCTAAATTATGATCCAATTCTATTTTAAGAGATTCAGAAAATATGGCGGTAACGAGTTGGGCAAAATCATCTTCTGAATTTGGCACTCGAAGGAGAGAATTTTTCTAAGGATGGAACCATAGCCAGACAGCAATCAGAAGCTGGAAAAATCCTGCTATCAACCCTATTTATAAATTTCATCTCTGTTTTAGCACCATGGCTGATTGTCATTTTACTCAATTAAGGGTGGCTTGGCTAGTTCCCTAAGTCCCTTGGCAATGGACACAGGGTGGCAGCTTCCCTCACTGACAGTCCCTTCCACTTAAGTTTCATTTTGACAGGCGTATTTGCCCCATCATTGAACACTGCTATTTTCTTACTCCTAGCATCTGCTTTGTAGCTTCATTTCATCTTATTCCTGGTGAATTTCCTGACACTCTAAAGATGCCATCCTTTCAGAAGACATTCTCAAGGGAGAAGACTTATCCAGAGCTTCAGTGAGTTACTGCCTGGTGTTCACATTGATTCAGAGTTGGAAGAGTGGATTAAAATGAAATAAACTCAAGTACAGGACCGAAGTGAAGGTAAAATAGGAGAAAAAAACAAAGGAAGATTAACATTCATCTGAAATGCCTCCACAGAATATTAAGGCTAATGGGAAGCTAGTAGGAGAAGCCAGAGGACTTATTTGAAATCATTGGTGTGGCTGGATGCTGTGGAACATGACAAATGATTGTGCGTTCAAAGTATAGGTGGTTTAGGAGTTATTGTTCGGTTGCCAACTCATGTCCAACTCTTTGCAACCTCATGGACTGTAGCATACCAGGCTTCCTGTACCTCATCATCTCCGGAGTTTGCCCAAGTTCATGTCCATTGAATCAGTGATGCCATCCACCCATCTCATCCTCTGTCACCCTCTGCTTCTTCTGCCTTCAATCTTTCCCAGCGTCAGGGTTTTTTCCAGTGATACAAGGTAAAATAAAGACTGTATCCTTTTTAACATGCTGATCTTATGGCCTGGCATGCTGTGGTTCACAGGGTCGCAAAGAATCGGACACGACTGAGCAACTGAAATGAGCTGAACTGAACTGATACATTTTAGAGAGCAGAGAAACAGAGTTAAGGTGAACGATTAAAAAAAGAGATTATTATGGCAAAACCTTATTATGCACCATGCGTGCCACTGTGCTTAAAGCATAAAAGGCAATAAACTCTCCTACGAGGCAACCAGTATCTGTGAGAATTGTTGTCAACGTGCCTAAGTGTTTCTGGGTCAAGATCTGTTTCTAACTGAGACTGTTTACTCTTCTGATATATTCCAGATCTGCACTGTCCAAAATGGTAGCCAATAGCTACATGTGGTCAGTGATAATCTGAAATATTGCTGGTCCAAACTGAGATGTGCTGCTGCAAGTGTAAAATACAGATTTCAGATTTTGAAAACTTGGTATGCATAAAATATCTCATTAATATTTTTAGATTCACAGTATGTTGAAATGAAAACATTTTAGGTATGTTGAGTTAAATAAAATACATTAATGAAATTAGCTTCATCTGCATGTTTATACTTTTTAATGTGCAGACTAGGAAATTTTAAAACACAAACAGTTTGTGGTTTGCTTTTGTGACTCATGTTGTACTTCTACTGGACAGATCCATTCTATAAAATCCACCTTAGTAGGCTGTTAATGGGTCAATTTGCTTTGGGGGAATATAATGCTAAACTGAAATAGCGTTAAGACAGACACCCTCCTCATAAGGTTCCTTACAGGCAATGGTTACTCAAGCATTTAGAAGGAGATGGTGAAGGACAGGGAAGCCTGGCATGCTGCAATCCATGGGTCACAAAGAGTTGGATACAAATGAGCAACTGAACAACAACAATAGCCACAAGCCTATATGATCCTTCTAACTTATAGGCTTATCTCTCAAGAAAAGTAGATGAAGCTTCTAACCAATTCTTACAAAAGTGAAAATTTGAGGAGTATATTTTAATAAATTCAGAGATAGAAAGAGCTTGATAGGAATAAAATCTTAGAAACTAAGAAGAGGGTAGTAACTGCCTCCTAACATTCCTAGAAATGTAAAAGCTAATTAGATGACTGAATAAAAACAATAATGATCACACACACACACCCAGATAGTGCTCACTGTACTAGAAACCAACACTCTGTGTAAATCAACTCAATGATATGTAACGGGCCCTTGCAAGGATTTTAAATATATACCAAGTGGCTGTCTCAAATATAAGATTCATAGCCAGGGTGTTGATTGCTGCTATGTTTATTTTCACAACCATGCTCTCATGGTTCCAACTCTAACAAGTCAAACATCTAATGGGAATCATGAGGTTAATTTCTAATTCACATACTTTAAGTACTTGTAGAATTTGGGGAATAAGATTGATGGTTTGTGTGGCATATTATATCAAGTTGCATATTACAAACGCTAATCTCTGAAAGACAGGAAACTAATTCACAGCAACTGTCATATTAGAGAAATATTGACTCAAAAGAAAGAATCACAAGTTGGCCTCCGATATGGACAATTGCAAGATACTTACAGGCTTTAAGTACACCAGCATTCAATTGACTGAAATAATTCCACTGGATAGAAAAGAGCTGGTGGGTCACTGTGGACCCTGATTCGACTCTGAGTTGGGCTGTCATGTTAAAGTCAATTAAAAAGTAGCCCATCTACCACAATGCATATTTTCCAGAGACGCGGCGGAGGAGCAAAATGAATACCCCAGCTATGTTTGGTATCAGATGAGTCTTCATTAGAGTGGAATGTACTGCTTGGTTTCAGCATTTCTGAAAAGATGTATGTAAATTGGAGAAAAGCCAAGACAAAAAAGGGTTAAGGAGACAAATGAACAAGACAGAAAACAGATCTCCCATCAAAGGTTAAAAGTTGAAGTTACTGGGGAAGGGACATTGATGAAGCAACTTAATAACTGGGGCCCAAGTGACTTCAGTACAAGAGGGATTCTGACACAGGAAATGTTAATGTGTGAGCACGTGTGAGTGTACACACATACACACACAGACACATGAGCACATATACACACACACACTCACCAAGAAAGAATGCACTTCCACTACAAGAAGATAGAGATCTATTAAGCAATGTCCAGACAATAACATGATTAAGGCTTTTAGCAAGTCACTATTAAAAGTTTTACAATTTGTTACCAGAAACTTATAAAGATGTAATTGATAGTATTTTCTGCAACATTATATTCTGTTAAGGAATATAAACTGTCTTTTAAGGGCAATACTGACAAATATTCTCTTAACTACTTTAATCTTGTCATCAATTTCTATTTGTGGGAAAGGAATTTCACATACTAAAGTAAATTAAGAAGAGGAGAGGGGCACAGGAAGAGGGAGGAATGGGTGAGAGACCTCACAAATAATCAAGATGTGAGAACAGAAGGATGACTCTTCTTAAAAATTAAAACGAGGAAGGAAAGAAGAAAGACAGGAAGGAGGAAAGGAAGGAAGGAAGAGAAGAAGGGAGAAAGAAAATAGCCATCTGGTTTAGAAATAAACTTGTGCGGGTAAAGTACTTGAATTGATGAACTCTTGACACTCTTTCTCATCTATAGACTGTTTCCCTGTTCCAGAACCTGTGGTTCTGGAAAGCGGATCTTTTCAAGCTCTTCTGCTGCCCTAACAAATATTTTAAGACCACTGGCTTTAGTTGCTTCTGGCCTGTAAGTGGTCTCATCTGTGTCCCGTGACCACACTGGACGCTTGGACTGCAGGTAGGTGCTTGGCAGGAACACTGAGTGGAATAATTGGACACAAGGAATTTCCTTCTGAAGGAGTCTGAAGGTGAGTTATAGAGACCACGGGAGCAACAGCTGGCAGGAGGCAGCAGCCCAGGCCAGGGGGCAGATAGCTGTGCCACGCCAGCAGGGAACCTGGAGGCGAGACCTAGTGCCTCCTGCAAGGATAACGAAGGGACTGCCCTAAGGGCCAGCTCAGACCCCAGTGAGCTTCTAGATCCCAACTGCTCTACTCAGAGTGAGGTCCTGCAAGCCCTATTTGAGTTGGTCATCTTTCAGTTTTTCCTGTCAGATCGCCTTTCCCCGTCTTCTCACTTAGCAGCTCTAACATTCCTTCAGGGAGCAAACGCCTCCCTACATTTGGTCAACATGTGTGAGGAGAGCTGACCTCATCTTCCATTTGCAGGGATAGGCATGTGACCCAGGCCTGGATAATCAGAACATTCTATTCCCTTGGCTGGAGGGCCTGGTGAAACAACTCAAGATAAACCAATAGAAGTTGGCCCTTTGACTTGTGCATAATTGTTGGGAAAGAGGAGTTCTCTATTGGGTTGTGAGGATGGCTGCATGTAAACCCAGGGCAATTGTTGCTGAATCTTTACCACAGTATGCGGAGAACCTGCCCAAGAATGCAGTCAGCATAGACGAAAGCAGAGCCGAGAGATGGTGAGAGAGAAAGAGAGAGAGAGGGAATTGCTGATGCCATGGAGCTAGCTATGCCTGAAGCTAGGGCACCTACAGCAAGGTTTTCCAGTAGTTTGGGGAAATAAATTCCCTTTTCTGCTTAAACCAGCTTGAGTTGGGTTTCCAATGAACATTATATTGCTCTTATTATCAAAGCTGATTGAGATATTTTGCTTGTATCCCCTCACGAGGCCAAAGCACTCACTCTGGAATTTTCTTTATTTCCACCTATTCCCTTGAATTGCATTTCTACTTGGGAAAACAAGAAAATCTCTCTTATCATCATACGCAATTGAGCAAAACTACCCACTCCTTTGTATTACCTCATACATCATGTTGGATTTCCTCAATTTGGTTTATAGGGCATGTGTAGGATTCAGTACATGAAAATATGATGCACAGTAAGCCTGGGGCTGATGTGGAGGTCAGAGTTTTAGTCCTTGGTCTGACATTAAGAGATCTTGTTTAAGCTATGTGACTTTGGATTGCTCATTTATCTTCTCTGAGCCCCTCTTCTGTTTCCTCAATGGCAAAAAAGTATGAGTTAAACTAAAGAATTTCAATAATAGTTCTACATTCTGCATAGTGATTCAGTTATTTCTAAAATGACTTCTCATTAGATTACATCATATATACACATACATATACATATACTATAGTTAGTTAGTTAGTTAAGTCACTCAGTAGTGTCCGACTCTTTGCGACCCCGTGGACTGTAGCCCACCAGGCTCTTCTGTGCATGGGATTCTCCAGGCAAGAATGCTGGAATGGATTGCCTTTGCCTTCTCCAGGGGATCTTCCCAACCCAGGGATCGAACCCAGGTCTCCCACATTGCAGGCAGACACTTTAACTTCTGAGCCACCAGGGAAGCCCATACTATACACACATATAAATAACTGATCAAATCATTTCCCTACTTGTAAGTGCCAACTGCCAACTCTTTACTTTTTCAAAAGTCCATCCATCCATCCAGCAAGCATTTATTGCCTGCTACTACATACTAGGCAATGTGCTAAAAGGCATGATTCCTATCCTCAAGAATATGCCACTCTACTGGAGAAGATAGACACATGTTGTTGATTAAATATACCCACAAATACATGTACTGATTAACAGCCTTAACAAACGCTCTTAAGGACAAGTACAGATACCTTAATAACATGGAACTGGGAGGTCTGACCTAGACCAGGGAGAAGCAAGGGGAAGTCTCCTTGAAGGGGTAACTTGAGATGAGAGCTGATGGGTGAGGGGAGCTGCATGGCTCCTATGCTGGGCTGGGCCCCCAGGCATGGGCATGGCCATGGTGTGTTAGATGCTACATGAGCTGGCTCCTGGTAATGTGCCACAGAGTGTATCTGTCAACTTTGCCAAAACCCTTGCATCATTTCCTCTGCTGTTGACAAGCAAATATTTAGCAATATGAAAAGAAAAAGCCCTTCATTAGACACTAAAGAAAGTGCCTGCTGAGCTCAGATATCACTATTTCACGCCAAGTCTTCTTATGCAGCGAATCTATGACTGGTTTTAACTCACACCTCAAGGAAGTCACTCGACTTCTCTCTGGATTTGTCATTTATAAAGCATGAGACATGGGTTATAGATATGATTCCTAAGGCCTCTCTTGTGTTCAGCACTTTATGTTTCTAGGAATACACCTGAGTGTATACAGCAGAGAGGGGGAAGAGAGGCCATGAATCCTACAAAGCCCACTTGTGGCTATATTTAAAAAAATGAAAATTACTGTGCATTCACAGCACAAGGAAATGTTGTAGGAATTGTAGCTATTGAAAAGCAAATTGGATGAAGCCAAAAATAGTTAATGCATCCACAGTTAATGCAGAGAAACTGCAATGAAGTGTTTCCTTGGCAATTGAGTTACTTAAAGATAAAGGAAATTATTTTGATCAAAGACTGGTTTCTATGCATCTCATTTTCTCTATGGGTTCTCCAGGTGTCTTTCAGTGGGAAGGCACAAATCCATTTCACTAAGAAACAAAGGTCATCCAAAAATATCAAGAAAAGGGCAATCCGACTGGATCCAAACAAGCAGATACTCTAATGGGAGAGGCTGGCTCAGGCCCTAAACCCTTGAGGGGCCTGCACAAGCCTAGGCTAACTCCCATCTTAAACTGACTTCTGCGGATCCCTCAAGCTCTTTAGTCATTTAGAACAAGCAGCGTCAAAATTTACAGGAACCTGACATCTGTCAGTCTGAATGCAAAACCTTGGATTTCAAACCAGTCAGCTTCTTCTAGAGAAGGAAAGAGGACAATAGCTGCTATTTCTTAGCATGCATAATCAATGCTGCCGGGGTTGCTAGGCAACGGGCAGGAAGACTGTCAAACATCCCTGGGTGCCTCCAATGGAAGAGGAGCAGCCCCGGCAGCCACTCCTCAGAGGTGACAGGCTATGGAGGCCCTGGAGGCCACATTCAGTTCCTTTCTAAAAAAATTCCTTTATTGTGGTCAGGAAGGCACCATAGACATTTTCCTCCCAGACTTATCAGATAGTCTTTGAATACACATACAATTGGCCCACATGCCTAAAAATGAGCAGGTCGGGCTGGCAAGAGGCAGCTCCACGAAATGTCCATGTGTTATTCTGATCCCATTCATCCCAGGGCCCAAGAAAAACTGGACCTGTTTCTTGCGTGGCTATAGCCTCTGGATCTCAGACAGTTATAATGGGCCCCCGCCCCGCCGAAGCTTGAAATCATTGTGGCAAAGGTAAGCAAAGCCTCTGATTTCCACAAAAGGCCACACTGGAGGTCAGGGAGATGAGATTTCGATGATGTGTGACCTTGAAGTTGAAATGACTTTTTAAGCTGTAGGTCTTTTGTTCTCACTACTTGAGACAAAGGGACAAATTTTCTTTGTTTTCTTTTTCAGCAGTTTTGATTAAAGAACAAACACTCCTCGAGGGTTGTTAATCTGCAAACAATTATTTGGCAAAGCTAGGAGGTTCGTGGGGACTGGGGCCTGGGTCTGGGTTGAACATGGGATGAGGATTTAAAGGAGCCTCACCAACAGTGGTGAGGGGAAGCATGCTGTGGGCAGGACCACTGGCTGAACACTGCTGACACCTGCTAATCCTTCATCTTTACTAGATTGAGCTCTGGAATCCTGTTTAGCATGCATTTAGAAGGAAAAGTGATGTCTGAGTTAAAGGTGCCTTGGATTTAGCTGTGTAGCACTAGCTCCTTAAGGACACTGCAAGAAGCACAGAGGAGCAAGCACAGAATCAGAAATAACAGGAACGTGAAAGGCGATACCTGCTGAGAAATTTTGAGTCTATTTCTATCAAGCTGAGGGCTTCCCACGCGGCACTAATGGTAAAGAACCCACCTGCCAATTCAGGAGACATAAGAGATGTGGGTTCGATTCCTGGGTCGGGAAGATCCCCTGGAGGAGGACATGACAACCCACTCCAGTATTCTCCCTAGAGAATCCCATGGACAGAGGAGCCTGGCAGGCTACAGTCCACGGGATCGCAAAGAGTCGGACACCACTGAAGCAGCTGAGCACACACTACCACACTGAGGCCTCTCAGCTATCCCTACACTATCCTCTAGGCTTCCCTCATCTCCTACGATTTTCTCACATTCAAAGATTTCACCTTGTGACCTCATGAAGCGAACAGATCCCTGGATGGCCTCCAAACGTCAGTGGGAGACATGGCCCAGACCTTGGCCCCAGGGTCCCCATTGTCCTTGTCTATGACACATGCGAGATTGGGGTTACATGTTCCCAGAATGTTTTGCAGCTCTATCCCTGTATCAGGCTCTGAATCTCCAAAAATAGAGGCACCTTTTGGTCCCATTTTTCCAAAGGGGGAAAAAAAAGATAACAGCAGAAGAAAGCGAAGACTGCAGATATAACACTGCCAAATGTTCTGAACATTTTGTGCTTTAAAAAACTAACAAACTTTTTGAGTAAATGAAAGAAAAGAGGAAGCCATCTCAGCAGCAGGAATTAAACATCCTCAGGGTCCCTGCAGGATTCTCCTTTTACCCCGCTCACCCCGCTTGACCTTGATTCTCTCCCGCATCTCCCTTCCCCTCTTCTCTCATCTGTCTCACGACCCCCTCCCCTTGCCTATCTTAGCAAGATGATGTTTATTTCATAGATATTACATTTCTCATCCCTAGAAAGGCCTGTCCTTTATTCACCCCCAAAGTATAGCTTTTTAGGAGCCTTTCCTGAGAGTTTAAGTGTATCTGAGCCACTCGGTTATGATGGCAAGGAAAGCAGATGCATGGTGTTTCATTAGGATGAACTGTAACAGAAACTGTGTTTAGTCTGCAGGTTGGGAAAGTTCAAGAATCATTTTATTTCTCTCCTCGGTTACCCATTACACATATTTTGAAGTATTTTAAGGCTAAGTACAACAGTAATGGAATCCATAACTCTTTTAAAAAATGAAAAGTTCCTCAGTACCATTTTTCTAGATTCCCTTATATATGCATCAGTATACAATATTTTTCTCATTTAGACTTATTTCACTCTGCATAATAGGATGAACTGAGGTTCATCCACCTCAGTTCAATTTGCAGGGCAGGTATAGAGAAGAAGACATAGAAAACAGACTTGTGGACACAATGACGGAAGGAGAGGGTGAGACAGCTTCAGAGAGTAGCACTGGAACATATACAGTACCACATGCAAAACAGATAACTGGTGGTAAGTTTCTGTGTTAACACAGGGAACTCAGCTCAGCGCACTGTGGCAATCTAGAGGGGTGGGATGGGGTGGGGATGAGAGAAAGGTTCAAGAGGGAGGGGACATATACATACTTATGGCTAATTCACGTAGTTGTCTGGCAGAAACCAGCACAACTTCGTAAAGCAATTATCCTCCAACTAAAAATGACTAAAAGTTAAAGCATTAAAAGACCAGAACAATAAACAAATAAAACACATCCATCAACTCACAAAGAAAGTTGTCCTGGTTATACTGAGGAAATAAATGCCGTTTGTACAAATACTTTGTGTTTGGCCAAACAAACAAATAAAAACCAAAACTCAGTCATCTTACGTTAGGTCACGAAGTTACATTTTATTACCTTAGTCACGTACTTGTTCATTTGGCCCTTAATTCATGTTATAAACATATGCCTCTCTTAAGGGTTTTACATTAAATTGTACCTTGGTGATTTTTAAAAACATTTTGACAGTGCATATGTAAAAGATATGCTGAAGTTTTTTGTGCTATTTGTGTTGCTTCTTGTGATTTAGAGGGCCCAGTGGAAATTTCAGCCCTTTCAATCATGTTTATCTTATTGAAGATGCTGCTGCTGCTAAGCTGCTTCAGTCGTGTCTGACTCTGTGCGACCCCATAGAAAGCAGCCCACCAGGCTCCTCTGTCCCTGGGATTCTCCAGGCAAGAATACTGGAGTGGGTTGCCATTTCCTTCTCCAATGCATGAGAGTGAAAAGTGAAAGTGAAGTCGCTCAGTCGTGTCCGACATCTAGCGACCCCATGGACTGCAGCCACCAGGCTCCTCTGTCCATGGGATTTTCCAGGCAAGAGTACTGGAGTAGGTTGCCATTTCCTTCTCCATATTGAAGATGAGGTCTCCTTTAAAAAAATAATTGTAATTTAAAATATATGCATTTATTATTTTATTTTATTTTCCATGCCATGCGGCATGTGTGATCTCAGTTCCCTGACCAGGGATCGAACCTGCATCCTCTGCAGTGGACGCATGGAGCCTTACAACCGCTGGACTGCCAGGGGATTCCTCAGGTCTCCTCTTTAGAGTTTATGGAGAAATGGTTATGACAAAAGACATTCAGACTTCTGTATTTCAATAAAATCTTGTGTCTCCTAGGGCGGTAAGATCCAACCCCCAGAGACGTTCCCCTTCCAGATGCCATGTCTGGGGCCTTGGAGACATTTGGAAGGGACAAAGTAAGTAAAACAAAACTTCTCGGCAGAACTGAGGCTGAGAGAGGGAAGTGAAGGCCACTGTCCTTTCCAGGTCTTCTGAACATGAGACAAGCTCCAGCTGAACTTGGACATGCTCCGAGCAATCTGAGGAGACAGCGAAGTCTCCAAGTTTGGTGGGTTGAATCATGTTTGACCCCACTGACTTCTGTCCAGAGTTCAGTAAACACTGACTGGGGAGAGTAGCTCAGAGATATCCACCGCCTGCAGGCTGGAAAGATGTTCCTGAGCAGAACCCATCATCCCTGTGCCCCAAACATCCTTCCCACTGTCCATCACTTTAAAGTCCATCACTTTAAGTGTCCATCACTTAAAGGAATTTGGACACATCCACTATGGCAGATGTACTTTGCTCCTGAAATGGCCACTGCAATAAAATAAAATAAAGCAACACTTCCACACGTAAGTAGTGACCATGAGTAATGAGACATTCTGGAGTGTTCGCTTACCTTCACGGCCACCAAGATCTTGTCCTGCTCAGGACAGAGGTTATAGCATTCAGCGAGGAAAACTTTTCCAAAGGCTCCTTCACCTAGCTCCCTTTTCAAGACAATGTTGTGTCGCTTGATGTGCTGAACAACTGTAAGACAAAGACAGAATGAAATTGGAATCGAGGCAGCCAGAGCTAAAGGAAGGCAAAGGGCAGGAGTCGGCAGGCTGCATCCTGAGCTCACAGACCTAGAGTCTCTCCTCTGCACATAGAAAACTGGAGGGTAAACTCAGCATCCATCCTCAAGGTCCACCCAACGGGCTTCCAGGCAGTTGGTGGTTTAGGCTTGCTGTCCAGAATGGAATCACTGTTTTTGATAGAACCAAAGGAATCACTTAGTTGTTGACTGCAAAACATCATTCATGAGCTTTATGGACTAAGAAAGGGGAGAATTGAGAAGGGGATGGATATGAATGGCAGTTCTCTCACAAGCCAGACGCTTTGCATATATTCATCAGTTATGTCTAGTGGGAAAGGCAGAGAGCTAGCGAGGAAGCCCTAAGCCTTCGTTAAGCCCCTTCAGACTATTGAGGGAGACACGCTCAGAGGGCACGAAAGGAAAATGCAAGATCTGTGCATTCCTGGTGCAGGCTGTGTCCTCACCTCACTTTTTGCTTCCTCACACGGTGGGCTCCATAGTTGAGTTTTGGTGACTTCTTCTGTCTAGACCAGAAATGTCTAGCCCATTGTGCTAAAGGCTGGCTTCCTTAGCTCCTTTCTAAGAGCAGGTCCTAGCCTTGGCTGTCCAAAGCCAAGAAGAGACATGTACAGAAGCATCAGGGAAAGGGGGACTGTTTATTCCTCTCATCCAGAGCTGAGCTGGCCCATGCCACTCATCCATCACCTTCCTGGAGGAGGCAGGAGGCGGTCCAAAGGTGGTTCTTGGGGAGCCCAGTAGTGCACAGTGGGAGGCAAGTGAATGATTCTCAGGCCAGAGTTGGTGGAGAAGCCCGAAAAGAGACTCTGCAGAGGATAGAGGACTCCACAGTGTGAGCTTGGGCCTCGTCAACCAGCACATCAAGTGTTGGATCCCTGAGCCCAGGGCTTCCACTGAGTCACTGCCACAAGGCTTTTCTGAACTTCTCATCCCTGAGTGGCAGACTGAAAAAAGAGACTGTGAGTCCCTCTAGAGCTTGGAATGTGCAGTCAACAACATTCTCTCATTGGACTCTTAGAAGCATTCTTTCCTACATTTTACACATGGGGAAACTGAGTCTGCAGGAATTTCAATGATTCATAGTGTGGGAATGGAGGAGTTGGGATGTGAACTCAGGTTTGTCTGAATCCAGAGTCTGTAATTTTTTTTCTATACCAGAAAGTTCTTTTTCAATTGTAAGTTATGCTAAGTGTGATGAGAGAAAGGGAAGTATGTAAGAGAGTAAAAAGTAAAAATAATCTCCCAGCTTCCTCTCTGCTTAGTTCAACAGCCAGTTCAAATTATCAAAAGTTCCAAAGAAAATACAAAGCTTATCTCTCCAGTTTTATTAATGATAATAATATGAATACTCATGAAGTCACCATTCCATTAAGCAATAGAACATCACTAGTACTTTTGAAGCACCATTGTATTCTTTCTGGATTGTACCCATTTCCTACTCACCTCCCAGGGATAATCACTATCCTGAATTTTGTGTTAATCATTTCCCTTGTTGGTTTGCTACCACTGACATCTCCCCAATGAGAGACTGTTGCCTGTTTTGAAGCTAATAAATGGAATCATATTACATGCATCCTTCCCTGTCTGACATCTGTCTCTCAACATTGTTCTTGAGACTGAATTAACACTGTGTGTAGTAGTAGTAATTCTTTTGCTTTTACTTTGTAATATCCTGTGGAAGGACTGTAACACCATTTATTTACCTCTGCTAGGTTGATGGATATGATATATACAGTTTCTTCTTAGACACAACTTGATATAAAATGCAAGTGGTGATTAAGGTTTTGCTTTAATAGGATTTCCCCCCTGATAATTCATGTGGTTTGGAGCTATGGCTGCTTCCATGGGCCTCTGGGAACTCAGGGTGATAAAAATCAAAAGGTCTTTTATGAGCAACATTATTAATGAATCTAAGAATGTATATTAATTTCTCATGCTCCAGCAGCAATGCCTGAATTTAAGAGGGGAAAGATGTGTTCATTAGGAAGAGTGCCCATATAAAGAGATGAATGTAATTCTTGCAGAGAATTAGCTGCCCTATTTAAATCTAATATTTAACTCCAAGGTTGTCATATGTTCATTGAGAATTAAATTGCCACTTGATTTACTTTACACTCTAACCAGATCAAGGCTAGTATTTAACTTTCTTTTTTTGCATTTGATTTACACTTTTCTTGCCTCCCTCCTCCCCTCTCTCCTTTCTTTCTCCTTCTATCCCTCCTTTTCCTTTTCTCCCTCTCTCCACATCCCTCCCTCTCTCTCTCTCTTTCATTCCAAGCAGTAAAAAAAGCTGATGGGAAATAACTTTCTAAAGCTATGATGAGGCCACAATTTCATCATCTCCCAAGCTAAAATTGATGAGACCAGTTTTACCACACTGACCTTGAAGGCAGTAGACATATCTTTTAAGAAATGGGCTATTTTGCATTAATTTGCTTTGCTATGTTTGGGATATAGTAGATTACATGAATGGTGGCCTTTTGCCAATGGACTCCCTCTAAATAGAAGGAATTCCTCTTTTCTAAGGCTGGAAGCCATTGAGGGGCACAGGTAACAAGCTTTAGTGTGTATGTGCACTTCTGCCAGGGTCTCATAGTGCTCTGCACACAGCTGGTGCTATCCAAATATTTGTTGGAAAATGTGCCAAGTGATAATATAAGCAACAGACAAATACTGTTCAGTTTTATTATTTCAGTTAACTGACAATAATCCCACTGAGTGTGCAGGCATTAAAGAAGCCCAATTCTCCAAGATGTCAGGAGTAGGAAGAACAGCTAGTCTGAAGCTATCACATACTTGAGCTAAGAATTTCTTCCCATTCTCCTCCAGGACAGCATTGAAACATATCCCAAACTGCCTCATTGCTCATTTCCCTCAATCACCAAAGGAAATCCTTGGTACTCTCTCAGACCATCCCTCTTTATCCAGCCTCAAACTGCCAAATTGCTCATAAGTAACCCAAGCAGAGCCAATGCTAACCCCTTTGCCTCCCTCACAAGTCCTTCCATCAGTTCTTCTGGGCAAAATGCCGATCATCCAGTAGGCCCCTGTATCCTAAAATCTCTCCTTAAACTTCTCTTTACCTCCTCAGCTCCAATAAAACTGTGGCTTTGCTGAGGATGGGCTTCTCTGATGGCTCAGCAGTAAAGAATATGCCTGCCAATGCAAGAGATGCAGGTCAGGAAGATTTGATCCCTGGGTCAGGAAGATCCCCTAGAGAAGGAAATGACTGCCCACTCAGGTATTCTTGCCTGGGAAATCCCATGGACAGAGGAGACCAGCAGACTACAGTTCGACGGGGTCGCAAAAGAGTCGGATACAAAATGACTTAGCAACTAAAACACCATCACTGCAAGGTGCCCGAGGACACCCATGACGTCCCCCTCCAGCCCTCTCAAATGAAAGCCATCCCCACCCTTCACTCCCAGGTATGTCAAGGCTTTTGTGCATGATGTCTGACCATGACCCAACCCCCCCACCACACCATCTCCTACTAGAGCCCCAACCAGTTGGAAGCATCTGCCTTAGGGAGCCATCAGCCTGTAGCACATTGGGCCCCTTACTATGACATCTTGGCTGCCCCACTCACTCACTGAGCTCCTTGCTCACATTTTCCCTCTCTCCCTCCTGATACCAGCATTCTAAGAGCCCGAGGCACAGAGGGGTGAAGTATTAATAGTTTGCCCAAGTTGTACAAACACTCAGCTGCCATTTGTCTTGTGTCTTTCAGCAAAGCAGCTAAGAGGAAAGGCATTGGGAAGTTTGGTTTGGCTGTTTGCATGGCATTTAGCTGACTTATTCTTGGGAGTAAGACTTTCTTTTTTAAAATTTTATGTTATTATTATTATTATTTGGTGTGGGGCAAGCTGCGCTCATGTAGGATATTAGTTCCCTGGCTGGGGATCGAACTTGAAGTGTGGAGTCCTAATCATTGGACCACCAGGGAAGTCGCAAGACTTTCTTAATGAAAAAAGCAATACCCTGGTTTCTATTAGAAAATCTCACTGTGGACCAGCGCTTTGAATAACACTACCTTAAAGGGCCCTAGGAACATTTGGGTTCATTTTATACAAAGTATCCTTGGTCAAGTGAGTCTAAGTGAAAGTCACTTAGTTGTGCCTGACTCTGCAACCCTATGGATTGTAGCCCACCAGGCTCCTCTGTCCATGGAATTCTTTAGGCAAGAATACTGGAGTGGGTTGCCATTCCCTTCTCCAGGGGATCTTCCCAACCCAGGGATTGAACCCAGATCTCCTGCACTGCAGGTGGATTCTTTACCATCTGAGCCACCAGGGAAGCCCAAAGATTCCGTGATAAATAAGCTATCGGGTAAGCATGTTAAAATTTTTTACATTCTTTATTTCTTAGGTCAGTCAAAGCTCTGCTTTTAACTTTGGAGGCTCCAGTAAAACCACCTCAAACCCAATATGAATAACTAACACAAATAAATAAATGAAAAGCCCAGACTCTACCATAAATAGCTTCTTAGATTTGAAGGAAAAAAACTCAAGACAATAGTTGATTTCTTTACATAAACTTTTTATAAAAAGTACCTTTTTAAAATTCACCTTGCCAAAGATAGGAGTGCCCAGAAGAGGTGTGTGTGACGTAGGGACCACCAAACTCCTGTGGTCTGCAGACTGATCTATGTATGTTCATGTAGTCAAAACAAAGGGTGTGATTAGATTATTGTGCAAATAGATCTACTCTGTGGAATCAGGGAGAAATTGATGACCAGAAGTAATAATTGAGATGAGGGACTAAAAATTGTGGATGTCTTTATTATTAATGGAATTTTCCAGGGTGGAAATTCACTGCACTTGGGCATTTGCTTCCTAAGTACCAGAACTGAATGGATTTCTAGTTTTGTATTAGCATCACATTACAGCCACTGAAAAATGCATTTTGTCACAAAGAAGTTTCAGTAGTTGGTGGAGATGCTTGTAGTTTCAGATGGTTTAAATAAAATTTCTAGTATCAATTTCTCCCAGAAGTAAATAGCCTATATAAACATGCAGGCTATAGTTCAACCCAGGTCTATATTTATTACTACTAAATCTAAAAGTAACAAGACAAATAAATAAATATCACTCCACCCATTTAAGGTTGAAATAGGAAACATATCCTCCCATTTCCTCAGTAATAGAGTTTCACAGAGAACCTTGTCCCCCTGGACATATTCTACTCATCACATGGACCTTAAATGGAGACATTCATGGAGTCTTTAATATAGGCCAACTACTCCACAGTTAAAAGGAAAGACATCTTATATTTGTGAGTAGGACTGTATAAATAATATACCCCAGAAAATAATGTTCTGTATTAGGAGGAATCTCTATGTTTCCCTACAAACCTAAATGTATGGCCTGCCTCAGCAGTTTCAGTGCAAAGGACCAGTGCTGTGATAGCAACAGAAGTTAAAGATCATTGAGACCAACTCCCTCATGTGTGACAGTTGGCCAGTGAGTCTCAGAGAGATGAAGTGACTTTCTCTGGGCCACACAGCTAGAAAGCGACCAAGCTAGAACTCAGATCCCCTAACTCTCAGGAGAGTGACCTTGGACTCTGTAACATAAGCCCCTATTTGAGACGATTGCATGCAATGAGCATTCCCTGCCAGTAAAGTGAAAACAGGTATATCATTCAGTTAATTATCTCTTCAACTAGAAATACTTGAAACATTCACATTTATCATCTGAAATGGATCAAGCATCTCATAATGAAGAATATCATTACAAAATGGCCAATAAACATAAAATATGAGTGCAAAAAGTAGGATGCCAAAGCTATGAAAACTGCTTGAGATTGATTTTAAATGCAAGTAACAAAAATTATTTACTAAATATCTTAATGTCTATATCATAAGGAGCATACTGAAACAGGTTAAATCATCCACCTTGAAAAAAGTTAATTTATATGAAAGATAGGAACTATGGTTTTGAATTTCATCTATATTTTTATTATTAAGGTATAAATTCGGACGATATTAAAAATAAATGTGATTAAGACAAGAGATGTAAAACACACCAGGACAAGACAAAGCCAAATATTCATAAATAACATTAATGATGAAATAAAACATGTAACAATACTGAGCCATTCTTAAGCACTTTTCAGCAAAAAATCCCAATGTGCATTACCATCGATTAATTTTCATATCCCTCTGAATGAGGTCAATAGTCACATTTATTTTGCAGATGACACTACAATTAATTGACTAACTTGTGGTCATAGAGCAATCCACTTATCCTTTTCCAAGTGCAATTTCCAATGAAACAAGGAAATAGGAAGGAAAGAGAGAGACCCTAATATTAAGGTTCTGCTATTAAGGGCCTGGAAATGTGCTGAGAGGCTTACAAGGGTTATCAATCTTCACAGCAATCCAGTAGGGCATCCTTATTTCCACTTTCAGATTAAAGTAACAAGAAGGGGATCACATGTGCTAAATAACTTGTCTGAATTGATGCTGAAGCTGAAACTCCAATACTTTGGCCACCTGATGTGAAGAGCTGACTCATTTGAAAAGGCCCTAATGCTGGGAAAAATTGAAGGCAGGAGGAGAAGGGGACGACAGAGGATGAGACGGTTGGATGGCATCATTGACTCAATGGACATGAGTTTGGGTAAACTCTGGGACTTGGTGATGGACAGGAGGCCTGGAGTGCTGCGTCCATGGGTTCGCAAAGAGTCGGACACGACTGAGCAACTGAACTGAACTAAACTGAATTTGTGTTATACAATTGGTAACAGGCAGAGTTTAAATTCTTTCCACTACAACACTCTATCTTTTCTTGGCCTTCTTACAGCAGACAAAGTGAAAGAGAAAGTGAGCTTGAATTTGCCCACCTAGGGAATCATGGGTCTACATTTATCACTTTAGTTTGACAAACCTTTATTAAGCATGTACTATAGCCTGGGCTTCCCTGGTGGCTCAGATGACAAAGAATTTGCCTGCAATGCAGGAGACACAGGGTTGATCTTTGGGTCAGGAAGATCCCCTGGAGAAAGGAATGGCTACCCATTCCAGTATTCTTAGGGCTTCCCAGGTGGCACTACTGGTAAAGAACCCACCTGGCTGGCAGTGCAGGAGACATAAGAGATGTGGGTTTGATCCCTGGGTCGGGAAGATTCCCTGGAGGAGGGCATGGCTATCTACTCCAGTATTCTTGCCTGGAGAATCCCATGGACAGAGGAGCCTGGCAGGTTACAGTCCATGGGGTCACAGAAGAGTTGGATGTGACTAAAGCGATTTCAGGTACTTTATGTGATCATGCAAGGAAAAAGAAAAATAAGAACTCAAGTCAGAGAAAACAGAAAAGAAGGCTAAAACAAGATAAGTAGAAATATAGATGTGCAGATTCTAAGGTTCCACATAGCTATTAAAATTGCCATAACTCGACTCTTGAGTTTCCTGGCAGCAGAAGCCAAGAGGGAAACACAATAATTTATAAAATTTTGACTACTCATAAGTAAGAGCACAGAAATTCCTATGATAAGTAAGATTCTTCATGGAATTTAGTTTTGAAAAGAATACATCAAATGAATTTTACATTGGAAACCAATGTCCTTAACAACATCTGTAGTGTAAATAGTGAGCTTCCTAAGAATATTTCTTATGGCAGAGCTCAATAAGGAAAAAACATATGACACAAAAACCACCCTCAGTCAAACTCTATACAGGGAGTCCAGAGTGCTTATCATCATAATGGCATAAAAATCAATGTCTATGGGCTTACTCAGGAATGCTTTGGGGATGGGGTTAAAGAAGAGATGTAATTTTCCACACCCACTGCTGGGCATAGAACATATTAGACAATCAATACTATTTTATGAATAAATAATAACATGAACATGCAAAAATAGATGAGTGATTGAACAAGAGATGAGCATGGTAGAGATGAGGGCACTTAAGGAGGGGGAAGAGAAAAAGCAAGGATAAGGAGAAGGAAAAAGCCCACAGTGGTATTTAAGAAGTTGTGATTTGTACTATTTTTTCCTAAAGAGAAAGAGCAGACAATATGTAGCAAAAGGAGGATGAGGTTGGATCACAGAGGACTTTGAAGTCCTTATTAAGAAGTCCAGACTCTTGGACAAATGACTTCAACTGCTTTTTGCCTTCATTTTGTCGTCTTTAAATAAGAGTTTAGATTAAACAGTACTTTAGGTCTGCTTCAGCACACGCATGTCCCATAATCAGTGAATCCTTGGATTTGTTTTATATGTAAGTCTTATCTAGAAGACTTTTGAGCATGGAAGAAAAGTGACAGGAACTAACGGTTCTTGCAGTAGTCCAACTAGAGGCAAAGGGGCAAGTTTAGGAGTCACTACAGACCTCCCTCTCACAGAGGCCCATGCTGAGCTAGAAGGCAGGCTCCATCCAGCCACTCATCCATCCTTCCTCTCTAGTTTCCTGTCCAAGAAATGCACACAGCTCAGGGTGACAGACCCCGGGGAGGCTGAGATCAAGTCTGTGACCCCAAAGGGGACAGATGAAGTCACCAAGGACTAATCCTGATGTTTTCATGGACACACAGAAAACAAGGAGCTTTAGAACAAGATCAAAGTGGATACATGAGAGAGGCAGGAGAAGGGGCCAAGGATGAGCATGAGTGAGCAGAAGACAGACTGCTGGGGCCGGGGAGTAAGTGAGAGGTTAGGAAGTGGAGGTGGTGAGCGCGGACTGCACAAGTGGAGGGTTGGGGCAGGGATAGACAGGTGGGTCTAGGGATGACATGGTGACTCTCAGGGGTGGGTACTGGGGGGATTTTGAGGAGGGAGAGACTTGAGGGTGTTTGTAAGTTAAGGAGAATATGCGTGCTCAGTCACTCAGTTGTGTCTGACTCTTCGCGGCCCCATGGACTGCAGCCTGCCAGGCTCTTCTGCCCACGGGATTCTCCAGGCAAGAATACTGGATAGGTTGTCATTTCCTCATTTCCAGGGGACTTGCTCAACCCAGGGATTGAACTCTTGTCTCTTGCATCTCCTGCATTGGCAGGCAGGTTCTTTACCACTAGTACCACCTGCGAAGCCCCAAGGAGAACAGTAGAAAGTAACAAATTAAATAGGCACCACAATAAATAAAATAAATAGGCACCACAAATAGGAAGGAAGGGGGCAAAAAAGGAGAGAAGGAAGGAAAAGAAAACTAGTGGGACAGATGACTGGGGAAGTCACTGAGAATCCAATAAGACGGATGAAGCAGAAAATTTCAGAAAGAGAGAGGAACGGTTTAGAGTGAATCACCTTCTAAAAGGGCCTCAGCTTTGATGCTGGACCACTGAAGGAGGAAGTGGACTTTCAGGGATCCCCAAGAGGCCCAGTGGGATGCTTTGGGCTAAGCCTTGCACTGGGTCTAGTGATGGACAAAACAGACTCTTCTAAGGTGAGTTTGCCTTGCTGGGAGTGCACCAGGTACCTACTTGGATGCCCCTTATGACATCCAATGGCAGCAAAGGACCTTTTCCTCCTAAATCAAATTTTAATACCATGTGTTGAATGAGTACAGAGCAGCTATGGGGGTAAAGGTAAGATTGGGTTTAGTCTAACCTGAAATTCATATTAGACAAAAGACTTGAGTTTTTTGAAATTAAAATACTCAAAACTTCTTGTAGAAAACAGCCAGAGAGGGGGAAAGCCCCAGAAATCTTTCAAGCTGTTAGACTAAAGGGAACACCACACTTCAAAATACACATACGGCACATCCTTCGCTTTGACAGCCCCTAACAGCCAAAATTATATCTGTTCTACACTCTGGCATGTGGTAGAGTTGGATTGATTTGCCCTGACAGCCCTCCCTGCTGGAACAATACTTGTCAGTCAGCCCCAGCAATGTTTGTATTTTCAAGAATAATTATGCAGAGTGATTGTACAAGATTCTGGCAGGTGGGCCAGACAGGCTTATCTGCCTACTTCTCTAACCTTGTGTCCCTAAGCCCTAATGCTCTACCTGCTTCTGAGGATGGAAAGCACCCCTTTAATGCCCTCCTTCCCCTTCCCAAGCTGTGCATTATCTTCCATTTGAGGGGTCTATGCTGATGTCTGTTTTATCATTTGGGATCCTCCATTCTATGCTCTCCAAACAGAAACCTTCCTTTCTTTAATAATTTCATGTAAATCCATGGCTGATTCATGTCAATGTATGGCAAAAACCACTACAATATTGTAAAGTAATTAGCCTCCAACTAATAAAAATAAATGGAAAAAAATAATAATAATTTCAACTGGTAGCCACTATATTTTCCTAATTGACTTTTTCAAGTTAACTGGCCTTTACCAATGTACTTCTGAATGAAAGCTCCATGTGAAAGACATGTTCCATCTTTGGTGGGATTAATTCACATATCACACACACACACACACACACACACACACACACACACACCAGTTTGCATTCAGTGGCCTTCCTACTCTATGTCTTAATTGTGAACAGTTTATCCGAGCTTAAATATTTTGAGTATCTTCTCTGTGCACATACTCTATCTAGTAAGGGTAAGAGAAATGCAATATAATGATAATGTGATCAGAATGTGATAAACAGAGATGACAGGGGCCAAACAAGTGTTCTGAAAGTGGGGCCATTCAGTAAAGGTTCCTTGGAGTCATTGAGCCAATTCTAGAAAAGCAAGTTATTCTCCATGAGGAAAGCTCTGAACGCAAGAGAATGGGGCAAGCACTTAGCCTAAGAAACAGTGGGAGCCAGTGGGCACTTCGTGAGTTCTGGGATTCCTTGCCAGCTTCCCAGGCTGCTTTCCATGGCTGTAGATCTGTCTCAATTCCACAGAAAGGCAATGGTTAGTAGGGCTGATGATATGTGATGAATGAAAAGGAAAGAATCACAGACAACGTTTTTGGGTGCATCCCAAGTGTTTTCCATCTCTGGTTTGGTTACTATACAACTAGTATTCCAAACAGAGTACTATGTTATTTCCTCTTCAATATGATTATTGGAAAACTTGTATTTTTAAAGGTAGGGCTAATTTTGTTTTCCTTAAAGGATTTTGCAATACTTTCAGCATCTTTTACTCCAACATACTTTTTTTTTTTTCTTTCTCATTTCACAATTTAAGCTTCTATGTGTAAAGAATTGTGTTTGATGCTGGGGAAGGTTCAAGGGTGAATAAGGGCAAGAGGAAGCCAGGCTGATGGTCATTAATTGCACATCTGCTGCATACGAGATGTTATGTCAAGCCTTGGGCATACAATTTCTTATTCAGACATCCTACTGGACCTAAGAAGAGACATCACTATCTTCATTTGGAGGTTGGGAGAAATAAGTCTTGGAGATGTTAAGCAATTTGCCCAAAGCCCCGCAGCTGGGAAGTGGGCAAGGCAAGTTAGAACTGTCTTCAAAACCAGGCAGTCTCTCCCAATAGAACACAAATATTTCCCCTAAAGGAGCTGTAGTCTAATAGAGAGACAAGACAGAAAGTACACAGATAACAGTTGTACAAGGAAGAGTGTAAAACTCACAATGACAGATGTTTGAAATACAGTGTTGTGACTTGTGCATGTTTAGAAGAAAAAGTAAGTTCTTTAAATACAGGGTATAGGGTTGTAGGATGTGCCATTTGAATTTTCCCCTGTAAGTTGAAAGGGCTTGAAATGTTGGTTAGAAAAAAGAGTGTTGTTGAGTAATGAATTAAGACATCTCCAAATTGCCAGAATGTCACTGAATTGCTCATGTACTAGATATTCATATTAAGGCATATCCATGTTAAAATCCAAAATCTGAAATCTATTTAGATTGAACCAAATGAATTTTTCATTTTTGCAGGCCCAAATGAGACAAACATTAGGTATTTCATGTGACTTATTGTTAGGTTGTATCTTTACAAACAGAAACTCTGAAAGTTAGAAAGGAACTCATATCTTTTAATGTTCAGAAAGGAAAGTAATACATGCACATGATAAAAAACCAAGAGCCTTAAGAAAAAAGTTGTACCCTTCCATACTCCTCCCTGTCCTTGGTCTTACTGTCTTGGGAAATCAATATAACACAATTTGGATTTTGGTTTTCTAGGGGTGATTGCCATAACTCTAATTAATAAGCTATTGTTTTCCCAATTTAAGACTTCTTTATTGATTCTCCACTTTATTAGAGGAGGATTTTGCTCACACTACCTCCCATTCAGTCCAATAATTAACTGCTGTATTAATTTTTAGCTCTTCTATTGATTATCTATCATACTATACCTCCATTTCAGCCAGTATCCTGACACTCTTCTGTATATAAGGCATATATATGGGCATATTAGCACCCCTATCTTCTCTCTACCCCATTCACACATTGGGGTTTATTCTTTGAGCTTGATCTTTACTACAACTGTGCCAATATTATTGTCATGTACATTCCATTCACAATATGGTACAATTAAGGCTTTTATGGTTCTAAAACTTGAACTGCAATAAACAACATTTATGTTAATATGATAGTGAAGAATCCACTTGCAATGCTGGAGACTCAGGTTCAATCCCTGGGTAGGGAAGATCCCCTGGAGAAGGGAATGGCAACCCATTCCAGTTTTCTTGCCTAGGAAACCTTGTAGACAGAGGAGCCTGGAGGGCTACAGTCCATGGGGTCACAAAGAGTCTGACACAACTGAGAGACTAACACTTCACTTCATGTAATTCTGACCAGTTTAATACTGTACATTACAAGGGTAAGTGAGTGCTGGGTCTACATTTGTTTTTCATGACTAATGCCATGTAGAGAACTTCTGAGCCACTTGAAGAAGGATGTTCACAGCAGCAAGATCAAAAGACTTCTCTCTTCTAAGCATGTAGATTGTTATAGCATCAAATTCAAACAGACAGATTTTTCATTTCTCCTGCTGGTACTTAGCAGACCTCTCAGATGGAAGTCTATGGTACTTCTTCAACACTGGGAAGTCATTTTTGGTTTTTTCTTTGATAATTTTCTCCTACCATTTTTCACAGTTCTCATTATTATCTGGAAATCTTAATAATCACATTCCATTTCTCCTGATACAATCGAATTGTGTGAATTCTCTCTCATGAATTAGTTCTTTTTCTCTTCTTGTCTAGCACTGTCTGCCTCTGCCTTTTTACTCTTTATTCTGGAAGAATTTCTTTTATATCTTCCATACCTATGATTGAGACTTCCATTTCTGCCATCATAGATTTAATTTGTATGAGTTCCTTATCTTATAATTCCTTTTTCCTAGCTATCCCATTTTGATTTATGTGTATAAAATCTCAAATCAGAGAACATTTTCTCTTCTTTATAATTTTCTTCCACTCAAAAAATTTCTGTACCTTCCAAGGTCAGTTTTTCTCTCAGATCTTCTCTTTCAGTTGCTATTGTCCTCACATGTAGAGTGGATCTTGAATCTTATTTATATTGAAGAAAGAAAGTCTGGGTAGCTAATAAGGATTTCCTGGGTTATTTGGTCAGTATTGCCAATTTCAGAAGTTTAGTTAAGAATTGGATCATTGGTAGAACATAGATAAGAATGCCTTGCTTTAGGATGAATAGGCAGACAATGGACCATTTGGCTAAACAGGTCAGATAAAGAGAACAGTACTCTGGAGTTCTAATACCCACGCTACTACCAGGGTTTATCCTCTATGACAATCTGGCAATTTCTGCACAGAAATGTTTTAGATTCTTTTTTTGTATGAAGATAAATATCCACTTCTCTGCCCAATTGGGGATGGGAGTGTATCCCTCTCAGGCGGCTGTGCCTTCCTTGTTTTAAGCCCTTTCTCACTCTTTCCTTCTGCTGAACCTGCTGCACTTGCTGGTCCCAAGCCTGGAAGCACTCCAGCTTCCCCCAAACAGGGCACCCTTGCCTCTACTTCAGATCCCCACAGCATATCCTGAGCTGAAGATCCCTCCTCTTTGTTTCATGGATCAGCATGGCAACCACACTCCATCTATTTTCCAGAAATCTAATGAAAAATCTCAGCCGTTATAGCCCCAGCCTCTCCTTCACTTCATTGTTATGATAAGGGGCAAACAGATCCATTGCAGTCAGCAGTCTATGCAGACTGTGTTCTGTACCTTACTAGGGAAGTTCTCCTTGGAGTCTCCACGCAGATGGAATGTTCTCAAGAGCTCAACCCAGGGTGCCTAAGGCCCTTAAACAACCTATTTATTTCACAGATGAGGACATCAAGGCACAGTAAAAGTGCTAATTTCCCAGAGCTTAGCCAGGACCCAAAACCATTTGCTTGACCTCAAATCCAGTGCCATTTTCATTATACCCTGGTCCTTCTCATCATAGACGTTTATCAACCAAACACAACCCATAGTTCAAAAGCGTAAGGACAGGGGAAGGCAGGGAAGATAAGGACTGCATGAAGTCAGCAGAATACGGCTATAGCCTGTCCCCAGAAGTCAAATCACTCTTCCTCTGCAGCGACCAGATTTATCTCTTGTGTCCTCTGCCTATTTACACTCTCCATCTTCGATGAGCTGCAAAACCTGGGGTGTGAACTCACATCAAGAAGCACTGTGTTGAAGGCAGTTTATGAACTGAAGGCAGATTTATAACGTGATCGTCATGGTGCTTGGGTTCCATTCCACTCTGTCTTAGGATAAGAACATGTTCTGCATGCTTCTGTCAGCTGGAATACTTCCAAACTTTGCAGTCAACGCTACAAATTCAGTTTTCAGAGAGTTGTTATAAAAAATGCAGAGCTAAGTCATGTTACCTAATTACACTGCTTTAGAGAAGAGAGGACCATACCTGCCCACTGAACATGGGGTCCTGTTGGGGATCCTATATTGGGACAGACTAGTCTGGCTCTTGCTCTGGTTCCCCAAGTTTATAATTAAGGCCTTTATAGACACTGCCTTCTCCTGAGAAAGTTTCAGTGCAACTATTAGAAAGGAAACTACTTACGTTGGGTGATTAAAAATTCTGTTGTTAAATGTTAATAACCACTTACAGCTGCAATTAGCATGATCTAACGTATTAAAATGACATCAAATATTCAGAGTAGATTACATCAAATTCATTCAAGAAAATGATGGGATCAACAAGGGATTAATTTCTTAAATATACAAACAGCTCAGTCAGTTCAGTGTCAGAAAAACAAACAACACAACCAACAAATGGTCAGAACAACTAAACAGACATTTCTCCAAAGAAGATATACAGATGACTAACAGGCACATGAAAAAATGCTCAACATCACTAATTATTAGAGAAAAGAAAATCAAAACTACAGTGAAGTATCACCTCACACCTGTTAAAATGACTGTTATCAAAAAGTCTACAAGTAATAAATGCTAGAGAAGGTGTGGAGAAAAGGGAACTCTCCTACATTGCTGGTGGGAATGTAAATTGGTACAGCCACTACAGAGAACAGAATAAAATTTCTTTAAGAAACTAAAAATAGAGCTATGATATGACCCATCCATCCCTCTCTTGGACATATATCTGGAAAAAGAGGAAAACTAATTCAAAAAGATGCATGAGCTCTGAAGTTCACAGCAGCACTAATAAAATATCAAAGACATAGAAGACACATGGATAGAAAAGATGTGGTATATACCTATAATGGAATACTACTCAGTCATAAAAAGAAGGAAATAATGCTATTTGCAGCAATACAGATAAACCTAGACATTATCATACTAAGTGAAATCAGTTGGAGAAAAACAAATATAATTCGATATCACTTATACATGGAATCTAAAAAAAAAAGATATGTGACCTTATTTATAAAACAGAAATAGACTCATAGAGAAAACAAATCTAAGGTTACCAAAGGAGAAAGGGGTGGGGGATAAATTGGGAGTCTGAGATTAATAGATACACACCACTATATATAAAATAAACAAGGAATTACTATACTCAATATCTTATAATAATACCTGTAATGGAATAGAATTTTAAAAAGAATATATACATATACATATGTATATATCTATCTATATATATAATATACATACATCTGAAACTAACACAACATTGTAAATCCACTGTATTTCAATAAAAAATAAGATAACAGAAAATAAAAAATAAGCCATTGTTAAATTTTATGGTATACTGAAGTTGAGGCAGTAATCAGCTGATGACAATTTGTTCCTATGGGTGTGGCTAAATGATGTCAGCCCTGGGTGGAAGCCTCACCTAGGGCTGAGTGGACAAGCCTCCAGGTAGAACTTGATTCCTCAGGAGGAATGAAATCTGCATGGGTCCTAACTGAGAGTTAGGACCTAACATGGGACTCAGGTCACTTATGTGATCCAGGTTCTTCTACCACAAAATACTTGAGGGAACCAACAGGATTTAGAAGGAACAATAAAATATTCTTAGATTTTAAGATGAATATGCACATGATTGCAATGAACTGAACAGGAGTGAGAACCATACAAGTCCAGATGAAACCACCAGAGCCACGAGGGAACCAGTGGAGGCCCAGGAGGAAAATGTCCATTGAGGAAGAAAAGTGAGAAATAAGGCAGAAAGCACCCCATGGCAGGGGCCAGGCTGGTAGTGGGGAAGCAGTGAGTGAAAATGACCCCAGTTTGCAGGCAGGGTTTAAGAGGCAAAAAGGAAGCCTCAGTCCAACTGTTGCTGTAACTAACTACATGCGTGTGTGCATGCATGCTCAGTCGTGTCCGAACCTTTGTGACCCCATGGACTGTAATCCACCAGGCTCCTCTGTCCATGGGATTTCCCAGGCAAGAATACTGGAGTGGGTTGGTATTTCCTACTTCAGGGGATCTTCCTGACTCAGGGATCAAACCCGCATCTCCTGCAGCTTCTGCTGCATTGGCAGGTGAATTCTCTACTGCTTAGCCAGTTGGGAAACTGACTAATTACATAAGTTACAGCAATTCACTTAATGTATCTGTCCAACTTCCATTTCTCTCCTCCTGCTGTAAAATTAGAATAGAAGTCCCTGACTCTTGCATCCTAGCAAGGATAAAATGGTATTCTAAATACAAGGCACTAAGAAAAGTAAAATGTACTATAAATGTTACATGGTATGACCACTGCTACTGAGCAATCTGGTGCTCAAGATTAAGAGTGCTTTACAGATATATTTTTTGGGGTTCAAGTCAACATTAACTATTATAGACAAACTATAATACTAATGGAGCCTTCTGCTCCAGAGCACTTTGAGGCTTACAAAGTACTCTGACATGTTATTGTATATGAGCATGGAAAAAGCTCTATGGAATGGGCTATGAACACTTTCCTGAGTTTCATTTCACAGCTAAGGAAGCAGAGGGTCAGAGAGGTTGAGGGGCTCATCCAAGGTTACACAGCTGGACAGTTATAGAACCAGAACCCAAGCTTGACCTTTCAATTCCAAGTTCAGTGTTCTTTACACCAGAGTGGCATAGTGGCATTCTGGAGGCCACGAATCACAAAAGTAAAAAAATCATGCTGGAGATAAGACTTGTAGATAAGATGTTAAGATCAATGTAAAACACTAGTGCAAATATAGTGTCAAACATTTGTCTACTCGAAGGATATGAACTCAAGAAAGGAGAAGTTAATGTGAATGGTGATTACAGGAAAAGCTTCATATTTTAAGAAAAGCTCTGGGTTTTCATGTGAAAAATGGATTTCTTAGAATAGTTGGAAATAAAGGAGAAGAAGCAAAAGCATGAAGTCAGGATGGTGAGACTAAAATTGCTGTGTTTAATCAGGGGTGTAATAAGAGGTGGTGGGAGAGAAGTTTCAACAGAAGCCTTGATAGGTTAAATGGAACCAGATTATAGAGCCCAAAGGTTAGATGAGGAGGTCTAGCTTTGATTCCATAAGCAGAATCTAGGTTCCTGAACAAGGGAGTGGTATTATATATGCAGAATGTTGAAAAAGACCCTGATGCTGGCAAAGACTGAAGGCAAAAGGAGAAGAGGGCGACAGAGGATGAGATGGTTAGATAACATCACCGACTCAGTGGACATGAATCTGAGCAAACTCTGGGAGATGGTGAAGGACAGGAAGTCTGGCAGGCTGCCGTCCACGAGGTCACAAAGAGTCAGACATGACCTAGTGACTGAACAACCACAGAAACATATTGTCTGGTAGGATTATGCACAGTGTATTAAACGCACCCAGAAGCACAGAGAGTAGCTAGGAGATCACTGCCTTAACAACAACATACTCATGAAGTCCCTGGGCCACAGCAGTGGCAATGAAAATAAAGGGAAAGCTACAAATCTCAAGAGTCAAG